>NW_028115314.1:0-101094 GCF_964273445.1 Streptopelia decaocto | reverse complement strand
CAGAGGAACAGCGTCTCAGGCAGGGTCACAATGGTGGCACAGAGGCACAGCGTCTCAGGCAGGGTCACTGTGATGGCACAGAGGCACAGAGACTCCAGGCAGGGTCACTATGATGGCACAGAGGCACAGCGTCTCCGGCAGGGTCACTATGATGACAGAGAGGCACAGCGTCTCCGGCAGGGTCACTATGATGGCACAGAGGCACAGCGTCTCCGGCAGGGTCACTGTGATGGCACAGAGGCACAGCGTCTCCAGGCAGGGTCACTATGATGGCACAGAGGCACAGCATCTGAGGCAGGGTCACTATGATGGCACAGAGGCACAGCGTCTCCGGCAGGGTCACTATGATGGCACAGAGGCACAGCGTCTCCGGCAGGGTCACTATGATGGCACAGAGTCACAGCGTCTCTAGGCAGGGTCACTATGATGGCACAGAGGCACAGCGTCTCAGGCAGGGTCAATATGATGGCACAGAGGCACAGCGTCTCATGCAGGGTCACTATGATGGCACAGAGGCACAGCGTCTCTGGCAGGGTCATTATGATGGCACAGAGGCACAGCGACTCCGGCAGGGTCACTATGGTGGCACAGAGGCACAGCGTCTCCGGCAGGGTCACTATGATGGCACAGAGGCACAGCGTCTTCAGGCAGAGTCACTATGATGGCACAGAGGCACAGCGTCTCCAGGCAGGGTCACTATGATGGCACAGAGGCACAGCATCTGAGGCAGGGTCACTATGATGGCACAGAGGCACAGCGTGTCAGGCAGGGTCTCTATGATGGCACATAGGCACAGCGTCTCCGTCTCAGGCAGGGTCAATATGATGGCACAGAGGCACAGCGTCTCCGGCAGGGTCACTATGGTGGCACAGAGGCAGAGCGTCTCAGGCAGGGTCACTATGATGGCACAGAGGCACAGCGTCTCCAGGCAGGGTCACTATGATGGCACAGAGGCACAGCGTCTCAGGCAGGGTCACTATGATGGCACAGAGGCACAGCGTCTCCAGGCAGGGTCACTATGATGGCACAGAGGCAGAGCGTGTCAGGCAGGGTCACTATGATGGCACAGAGGCACAGCGTCTCCGGCAGGGTCACTATGATGGCACAGAGGCACAGCGTGTCAGGCAGGGTCACTATGATGGCACAGAGGCACAGCGTCTCCGGCAGGGTCACTATGATGGCACAGAGGCACAGCGTCTCCAGGCCGGGTCACTATGATGGCACAGAGGCACAGCGTCTCCAGGCAGGGTTACTATGATGGCACAGAGGCACAGCGTCTCAGGCAGGCTCACTATGATGGCACAGAGGCACAGCGTCTCAGGCAGGGTCACTATGATGGCACAGAGGCAGAGCGTCTTCAGGCCGGGTCACTATGATGGCACAGAGGCACAGCGTCTCCAGGCAGGGTCACTATGATGGCACAGAGGCACAGCGTCTCAGGCATGGTCACTATGATGGCACAGAGGCACAGCGTCTCAGGCTGGGTCACTATGATGGCACAGATGCACAGCGCCTCCGGCAGGGTCACTATGATGACACAGAGGCACAGCGTCTCAGGCAGGGTCACTATGATGGCACAGAGGCACAGCGTCTCCGGCAGGGTCACTATGATGGCACAGAGGCAGAGCGTCTTCAGGCCGGGTCACTATGATGGCACAGAGGCACAGCGTCTCCAGGCAGGGTCACTATGATGGCACAGAGGCACAGCGTCTCAGGCATGGTCACTATGATGGCACAGAGGCACAGCGTCTCAGGCAGGGTCACTATGATGGCACAGATGCACAGCGCCTCCGGCAGGGTCACTATGATGACACAGAGGCACAGCGTCTCAGGCAGGGTCACTATGATGGCACAGAGGCACAGCGTCTGCAGGAAGGGCCACTATGATGGCACAGAGGCACAGCGTCTCCAGGCAGGGTCACTATAATGGCACAGAGGCACATCGTCTCCAGTCAGGGTCACTATGATGGCACAGAGGCACAGCGTCTCCGGCAGGGTCACTATGATGGAGCAGAGGCACAGCATCTCAGGAAGGGTCACTATGATGGCACAGAGGCACAGCGTCTCCAGGCAGGGTCACTATGATGGCGCAGAGGCACAGCGTGTCAGGCAGGGTCACTATGATAGCACAGAGGCACAGCGTCTCAGGCAGGGTTACTATAATGGCACAGTGGAACAGCGTCTCCAGGCTGGGTCACTATGATGGCACAGAGGCACAGCATCTCACGCAGGGTCACTATGATGGCACAGAAGCACAGCGTCTCAGGCAGGGTCACTATGATGGCACAGAGGCACAGAGTCTCCAGGCAGGGTCACTATGATGGCACAGAGGCACAGCGTCTCAGGCAGGGTCACTATGGTGGCACAGAGGCACAGGGTCTCAGGCAGGGTCACTATGGTGGCACAGAGGCACAGGGTCTCAGGCAGGGTCACTATGATGGCACAGAGGCACAGCGTCTCCGGCAGGGTCACTATGATGGCACAGAGGCACAGCGTCTCAGGCAGGGTCACTATGATGGCACAGAGGCACAGCGTCTCAGGCAGGGTCACTATGATGGCACAGAGGCACAGTGTCTCATGCAGGGTCACTATGATGGCACAGAGGCACAGCGTCTCCAGGAAGGGTCACTATGATGGCACAGAGGCACAGCGTCTCCGGCAGGGTCACTATGATGGCACAGAGGCACAGCGTCTCCAGGCAGGGTCACTATGATGGCACAGACGCACAGCGTCTCTAGGCAGGGTCACTATGATGGCACAGACGCACAGCGTCTCTAGGCAGGGTCACTATGATGGCACAGAGGCACAGCGTCTCCGGCAGGGTCACTATGATGGCACAGAGGCACAGCGTCTCCAGGCAAGGTCACTATGATGGCACAGAGGCACAGCGTCTCAGGCAGGGTCACTATGATGGCACAGAGGCACAGCGTCTCAGGCAGGGTCACTATGACGGCACAGAGGCACACCGTCTCAGGCTGGGTCGCTATGATGGCACAGAGGCAGAGCGTCTCAGGCAGGGTCACTATGATGGCACAGAGGCACAGCGTCTCAGACAGGGTCACTATGATGGCACAGAGGCACAGTGTCTCATGCAGGGTCACTATGATGGCACAGAGGCACAGCGTCTCAGGCAGGGTCACTATGATGGCATAGAGGCACAGCGTCTCAGGCAGGGTCACTATGATGACACAGAGGCACAGCGTCTCCAGGCAGGGTCATTATGATGGCACAGAGGCACAGCGTCTCCAGGCAGGGTCACTATGATGGCACAGAGGCACAGCGTCTCTGGCAGGGTCACTATGATGGCACAGAGGCACAGCGTCTCAAGCAGGGTCACTATGATGGCACAGAGGCACAGCGTCTCCAGGCAGGGTCACTATGATGGCACAGAGGCACAGTGTCTCATGCAGGGTCACTATGATGGCACAGAGGCACAGCGTCTCTAGGCAGGGTCACTATGATGGCACAGAGGCACAGCGTCTCCAGGCAGGGTCACTATGATGGCACAGAGGCACAGCGTCTCTAGGCAGGGTCACTATGATGGCACAGAGGCACAGCGTCTCAGGAAGGGCCACTATGATGGCACAGAGGCAGAGCGTCTCCAGGCAGGGTCACTATGATGGCACAGAGGCACAGTGTCTCAGGCAGGGTCACTATGATGGCACAGAGGCACAGCGTCTCAGGCAGGGTCACTATGAAGGCACAGAGGCACAGCGTCTCCAGGCAGGGTCACTATGATGGCACAGAGCCACAGCCCCACATCGCCACAGCGCCACAGCGCCACAGTCAAAGGGTCTCAGTCATACTCACAGCATCACAAAGTCACAGACTCACAGAGTCAGAGTCACATATACACTTAGACACATAGTCAGAGTCACAGTCACAAAGTCGCAGTAACAGTCACAGGGTCACAGTCACCGTGTCACATTGTCATAGACAGACAGTGTCACAGTGACAGTCTCGTTCAGAGTCACAGAGTCACAGAGTCACAGAGTCACAGAGTCACAGTCAGTCACAGCGTCACAGAATCAGCGTCCCAGCGTCAGAGCCACAGCGTCAGAGCCACAGCGTCAGAGTCACTGTGTCACACTGTCACAGAGTCATAGAGACATAGTGTCACATAATCACAGTTTCACAGTCACAGGGTTACTATGTCACAGAGTCTCAGTGTGACAGTCAAAAAATCAGAGTCACAGGGTCACTATGTCACAGAGTCTCAGTGTGACAGTCAAGAAGTCAGAGTCACAGGGTTGTCACAGGGTCGTCACAGGGTCGTCACAGGGTCTGATTTATAGTTACAGAGCCACAGAATCACAGTGACAGTCACATATTCACAGACTCACAGTCACAGTGTCACAGAGTCACAGAATTACAGTGACAGTCACAGAGTCACAGTCAAAGTGTCACAGTGTCACAGAGTCATAGAGACACAGTGTCACAGTCAAAGTGTCTCAGTCACAATCACAGTGTCACAAAGACACAGTCACAGTCACAGAATCACAAAGACACAGAGTCACAGTCACTGTGTCACAGTGTCACAGAGAGACAGTGTCACAGTGTCGAGGGTTAAGATTGCAGGGTGACAATAAAACCCTGGCAGATGTATTGTTAACCCCCTCTCCCCGCTTCCCACTAAGGACAGGCGATCGGGAGGGAAAGAAGAACAGAGAGAAGAGAGTTGGAAAAGTTAAAGATGTTTTACTAATGCTACTAATAAGAATAGAGAAAATAATACAAAATATACAAAACCAATCTTGAAAGTCTCAGCAACTGCAGAGCCGGCACCCAAAGTCCTGGATTAGACTCTGCAACCAGGCAGAGCTGGATTCAGTCTCTCACTAGGCCTTTAGTTTGCAGGGACGACCAGCAAGGTCCTCTCCTAATGTCGGCCATAAGCAGAAGGGAAAAGGGCAAAAGGGAACGAGATCCTTGTGATCTCCCACTTTTATATGAAGTATTCACGTGAATGGAATGTTATACACAGTTGGTCAGTTTCTTAGTCACTTGTTTCTCGTTACCCCTCTCGCGAGAGGTCCATCCATGCTTATCAATAAGTTTGCATTCCATTGCTAGGTTTACGAAAACATGTGTCTGGTTCTCCAGGAAAATGCAGTTAATATGAAGGCTTTAGCTGACAGGCAAAATTCACTGAAAGAGAAACTTGTTTTTAACAAAACCAGGACATTCCACCCCTTATAATATGCCATTCACTGAATACTTAAACCTTATCAATACAATCTATCAACACAATCTAATTAATCACTACTACTATATATATATATATATACATATATACACAGGAGTAATTAATCAGTGGACCATCCTTTAAAAAGTTCATTAAGTTCATTTTGTCACGACAGTCTCCCAGGGCAGGAAAAATGGTACAAGTGCATCTCATGACCACTGTTTGTGGGTTAAAGACATCAACTTCAAAGAATTTGTCAGGCGCCACTCGAAGAAGCCAGCTCTGGTTTCATCATCACTGTTTTGATCTGAAAGACACTTATTTAATACTGTTAGTATGGCAATTCACATCCGGCAGTTCAGTATTGAATATTTTCACCTAAACTCAAATCCCCTTGAGGTACACACCGAACTTCTCCATCCTTAAGCATCACCCACCAGGTGCTGCCAGGTCCTTGGGCAAAAACAATCCCGCGAATGGGTTTGCCTTTGCCTGAGGCAGGAGCAACCCAGACTGCCTTTCCTAACATGTTTTTCATGTGTACTACGGGGACTTTATCTCCTTCTACAGTCCGTAGAATTTCTGATTGGGCAGGCCCGGCTCGATTGGTTGATCCCCTGGTGTTGACCAACCAAGTGGCTTTTGCTAAATGTGAATCCCAGTTTTTAAAGGTTCCACGACCAACTGCCTTTAGTGTAGTTTTTAGCAAACCATTGTACCTTTCAATTTTCCCAGAGGCTGGTGCATGATATGGAATATGATATACCCACTCAATGCCATGTTCTTTGGCCCAATTGTCTATAACACTGTTTTTGAAATGAGTACCATTGTCTGATTCAATTCTTTCTGGCGTACCGTGTCGCCAAAGGACTTGCTTTTCAAGGCCCAAGATAGTGTTTCGGGCTGTAGCATGAGGTACGGCATATGTTTCCAACCATCCAGTGGTTGCTTCCACCATTGTAAGTACATAACGCTTACCTTGACGTGTTTGTGGAAGTGTAATATAATCAATCTGCCAAGCTTCTCCATACTTATACTTCAACCATCGCCCCCATACCATACAGGCTTTAACCGTTTCGCTTGTTTGATTTCGGCGCAAGTTTCACATTCATGAATAACCTGTGAAATAGTGTCCATAGTTAAATCCACCCCTTGATCGCGAGCCCATTTATACGTTGCATCCTTACCTTGATGCCCTGAAGCATCATGGGCCCACCGAGCTAGGAAAAGTTCACCTTTATGTTGCCAGTCCAAGTCCACCTCAGCTACTTTAATCTTAGCAGCTTGATCCGCTTGTTGGTTGTTTAAATGTTCCTCGGTGGCTCGACTTTTAGGCACATGAGCATCTACATGACGAACTTTCACAGGCAGGCTCTCTAGCCGAGCAGCAATGTCTTGCCACAGTGTGGCAGCCCAAATGGGTTTACCTCTGCACTGCCAGTTGCTTTGCTTCCATTGCTGTAGCCACCCCCACAAGGCATTTGCTACCATCCATGAGTCAGTATAGAGATAAAGTATTGGCCACTTCTCTCGTTCAGCAATGTCAAAAGCCAGCTGGATGGCTTTCACTTCTGCAAATGGACTCGATTCACCTTGTCCTTCAGTGGCTTCTGTAACTTGTCGTGTGGGACTCCACACAGCAGCTTTGCACCTTTGATGTTTTCCTACAAGACGACAGGATCCATCTGTGAGCAGTGCATACTGCTTATCAGTCTCTGAAAGAGTATTATACGGTGGTGCTTCTTCAGCACGTTTTACTTCCTCATCTGGAGACATCCCAAAGTCTTTGCTTTCTGGCCAGTCTGTAATCACTTCTAAGATCCCTGGGCGATTGGGATTTCCAATTCGAGCTCGTTGCGTGATCAATGCAGTCCATTTACTCCACGTAACTTCGGTCGCATGATGTGGAGAGGGAACCGTCCCTTTGAACATCCAGCTCAGCACCGGCAGTCGCGGTGCCAGGAGGAGCTGTGCTTCAGTACCGATCACTTCTGAAGCAGCTCGAACTCCTTCATATGCTGCTAGTATCTCTTTTTCAGTTGGAGTATAGTTGGCCTCAGATCCTTTGTATCCTTGACTCCAAAAACCTAAGGGTCGACCTCGGGTTTCTCCTGGTGCTTTCTGCCAGAGGCTCCAGGTAAGTCCATTATCTCCGGCTGCGCTGTAGAGCACATTTTTAACATCTAGTCCAGTCCGAACTGGTCCAAGGGCCACCGCATGAGTTATCTCATGCTTCATTTGTTCAAAGGCTTGTCGTTGTTCAGGGCCCCACTCAAACTGGTTCTTTTTTCGAGTCACTCGATAGAGAGGGCTCACAATCTGGCTGTAGTCAGGGATATGCATCCTCCAAAAACCTACAACGCCCAAGAAAGTCTGTGTCTCCTTTTTATTAGTAGGTGGAGACATTGCAGCAATTTTGTTGATCACATCCATTGGGATCTGACGACGGCCATCTTGCCATTTTATTCCTAAAAACTGGATCTCTCATGCAGGTCCCTTGACCTTGCTTCGTTTTATGGCAAAACCAGCATCCAAAAGAATCTGAATTATTCTCTCACTTTTCTCGAAGACTTCTTTTGCTGTGTCGCCCCATACAATGATGTCATCAATATATTGCAAGTGTTCTGGAGCTTGCTCCAGCGTGGTCTGGATCAGTCCATGGCAGATGGTAGGACTGTGTTTCCACCCCTGGGGCAAGCGATTCCACGTGTACTGGATGCCTCTCCAGGTGAAAGCAAACTGCGGCCTGCACTCTGCTGCTACAGGAATAGAGAAAAATGCATTAGCAATGTCAATTGTAGCATACCACTTAGCTGCCTTTGACTCCAGTTCAATTGCAGTTCTAGCATGTCAGGCACAGCAGCACTCAGTGGTGGCGTAACTTCATTCAGGCCACGATAGTCCACAGTTAGTCTCCACTCATCACTAGACTTACGCACTGGCCAGATTGGGCTGTTAAAAGGTGAGCGAGTCTTACTGATCACACCCTGGCTTTCCAATTGACGGATCAACTTCTGGATAGGAATCAATGAGTCTCGATTGGTGCGATATTGCCGACGTGGTAGCAATTGGCACCTGCTGATCGTCAACCATCAGCAGTCCTACAACAGAAGGATTGTCGTGAGACGATGTGGAGAATGCAAAATTGCCGGCAGGAGCTCTTTGAGCACGACGGGCGGGCCGGCGAGAGTAATGAGTCTAATTCAATATGAATTTAACATCAATACCCTTTAATGAACTCTTAACAACACTGAATATCAATGTCCCCAAGACCACGTTTTTCCAACCCTTATATACTCTATACCCAAAAGGCCATGCGGCAAGCACGGGCTACGATTGGTTACACTTGCAGTCATTCTTCCCCCCCCACGATGGTGATTAGCTGCAGGGCACTGTCCACATGCACAGTGACGACGACGGCGCCCTCCTGCAGCCTGGGTCGAGGGCAGACCAGCTTCTGTTTACTTCCGTGCGGTCCTAGTGCACCCCAGCCACCTCAAGCCCTGGCTTGTTCACAGCATACAGCCCAAAAACTCCACAAAGGATTATCTGAAAGACCAGGCAAATCAGACAGCTGTTCAATTTTCTCAGTGTCCACAGCTGCTATACCAAATGCTCACCTATACCCTTTTGGGTCCTTAAAATACCCTCTCTTGAGGTAGTCTATGCCAAGGATGCACGGAGCATCTGGACCAGTCACAATGGGATGCTTTTGCCAGTTTTTTCCAGTTAGGCTCATTTCAGCCTCTACAACAGTCAGTTCCTGGGATCCCCCAGTCACTCCAACTATATTGATGGATTGCGTTCCTTTATAATTAGAAGGAATTATCGTGCACTGAGCACCAGTGTCCACTAAAGCTTTGTACTCCTGGGGGTGTGTTGTACCAGGCCATCATATTTGTACAGTCCAATAAACTCTGTTATCCCTTTCCTCCACCTGGTTGGAGGCAGGGCACCTCTAATTTCTGTTTTGCACAGTCTCTGGGTGTGAATTAGAGGTTCCTTCAAAAGCATCAGAATCTCTTCTGTTCCTTTAGTAAACTGGAGCAGCAACCTTCCTAGGAGTTTTTCCTTTGATCTCACGTACACGTTCTTGAAGTTCTGAGGTAGGTCTTCCATGCCACTTACTCATGTTTTCTCCCTGCTCATGTAGGAAGAACCACAGTGAACCTCTTTTTGTGGGCTGCCTCTGTCCTCTCTCTCGAGATTGGAAACGCCTTTTCCTAATAGCTGAAACACAGGTTTGTGCAGGTCGTGAATGGTATGTGTCTTCTCTGAGTTCTTTGATTTCTTGCAACAGCTTTTCAAACCGGTCATCAGATTTTTCACAGTTTCTCCACAGCAGAGACACAAGCCCATAGAGAACCAGCAAGGCTGTCCTCAAAGTTCCGGAGCTGCTCAATCACTTCAGTAATATCTTGTGCACCTCCAGCTGACCAGACCATTCCTGCCAATGACTGAGCATATGCAGGTGGTGCGCTTTGTACAAATCTGCGCCACAGAGGTCGTGTACAATTGATTCTATCTGGGTCTGTCCCCTCTTGGCTGTTTGGTCCAAAATAAATGATCTCTCGCACAGCTAATTCTCTCAGGAACTGAATACCTTTCTCCATAGTATTCCATTTCCCTAACTTGGATATACAATCTTCCTTGTAGGGAAATCTTACTTTCATAGCTGCCAGGAGTCGGGTCCAGAGACTAGTGGCGTTAGACTCTCTTGAAATTGCCCTATCAATGGTGGAATCTCTTGACAGAGATCCCAGCTGCCTGGCTTCACCACCTTCCAATTCAATTGTTTCTGCCCCATTGTCCCAGCGTCGGAGCAGCCAGGTTAAAATATTCTCACCTTCACGACGACTAAAGTCTTTTCGCAGATCTCTCAGCTCACCTGGAGAGAAGGACCGAGTGGTGGTCACTTCATCTCCTCCCTGTCCTGATGGTGCCCCTTGGGTTGATGGTGGCCCTGTGCCAACATCTGCTGCACGGGTAGTCTTTCTAGTGACTTTCTTACAACCGGCAACTGATGCTGGTATGGGTTCACCATCATTTGATTCATTTCCAGAGTCTGAATGACTGTCACAGTGATTGCTGTGGTTACAGCAGCAACAGTGACCAGTGTGTGAAGAAGGGGGGGCTGCCTTGTTGGCCTTTGAGGCTGGAGAAGTAATGTTATCTGTAGCGACCTTGGCAGAGGAACTCTGCGGAGGAGTTGTAGCTTCAGCCTGAGAAGCCGCCGTTGGGGGGCAGTGGCTGCAGCGGCAGCTTTCGCTGTTTTGCTCTTTCTCGAGAGGCCAGGAGTGCTTTTTGTTAAAGCTCCCAAAGACGCACCGCAAATCTTAGGACTAAAAAGAGACGCAAACCTCCTGTTGAACCCCATTTCTCTTAACATTAACAGAAACTGACACACATTCATCAAACCTGATAACACCATCACAGTTCTATCAAAACTCCAAGGATATTCAAAGCTCTCTAAAACATTTGCGAACTGTCCTAGTGAAAAAACAAAAGTATTGTTAGTCAGCCTTTCTAAAGATTCACTCGACCAATTAACAAACACAGAGCCATACTGCTCTTTAATCTCTCCTGGATGCTTTTCAAGGTAAAGCAGAAGCGAGTAGAAATTCCTTAGCAGCTGAAGTATAACGAAATAAACCAGTGACAAACCACACAGTATCATCATGATCATTGTCCAGTTCCTTGTTGATATATAATGAATACTTCAATTTAAAAAGAAGGCCCAATACAGATATGGAATCAGTGAGCACAATGTAGAAAATAACTGATACAACTTATGCCATAACATCTTTAAATCAGTGTAATTCACTTTGCCTTAATACCACTAAATAAAGTCCGAAGCAAACAGACGTGGAGTATCACAACTCTATGAGCTGGCACTGTGGCAAGAAAATTGAAAATTATGTCAGAGCAGTAGAAAAGCCAAAAAAATCTCCAAATTTACCCCTTTCTCTTTGCCCCACGTTGGGCGCCAATTATCTGTAGAGGGTTAAGATTGCGGGGTGACAATAAAACCCTGGCAGATGTATTATTAAACTCCTCTCCCCTCACTTCCCCTTTTTGCCCCTCCCTCTCCCCCCTTCCCACTCAGCACAGGCGATCGGGAGGGAAAGAAGGACAGAGAGAAGAGAGTTTGAAAAATTAACAATGTTTTACTAATGCTACTAATAAGAATAGAGAAAATAATACAAAATATACAAAACCAATCTTGAAAGTCTCAGCAACTGCAGAGCCGGCACCCAAAGTCCTGGATTAGACTCTGCAGCCAACCGGAGCTGGATTCAGTCTGCCACTGGCCTCAGTTCGCAGGGACGACTAGCAAGGTCCTCTCCTAATGTCGGCCATAAGCAGAAGGGAAGAAGCAAAGGCAAAAGGGAAAAGGGACGAGATCCTCGTGATCTCCCACTTTTATATGAAGTATTCACGTGAATGGAATGTTATACACAGTTGGTCAGTTTCTTGGTCACTTGTTTCTCGTCACCCCTCTCGCGAGATGTCCATCCATGCTTATCAATAAGTTTGCATTGCATTGCTAGGTTTAGCAAAACTTGTCTCTGGTTCTCCAGGAAAATGCAGTTAATATGAAGGCTTTAGCTGACAGGCAAAATTCACTGAAAGAGAAACTTGTTTTTAACAAAACCAGGACACCTCTCTTCTTTCCTTTTCTCTCACTCTCCTGCTTCCTGCCTCTTTTCTTTCAAATTCTCCATTTCAGTCCTGCAGCCCAACACTACTTTTTATTCTTCCTTCCCTTTCTCCTGCTCCCTTCGCTTTCTCCCTCTGTCCCATATCTTTCTTCCCGACTTGTCTGTTGGAGACTTTGGGCCACTTTGGCCCCAAGTCTGGGGATGGTTTGGCCAGTTTTCAGAGGCTTCGCTGGTGACAGCAGGGACAGCAGGCAGTGACAGGCCCGGGGCTCACAGGCTCCCCCTCCCCTAGGGGGCGCTCGGCTGCCACACCCAGCTGACATAGAGCCTTTGTCACAATGCCCGCTACCGTGGCGAGGATGCGGTGACTCTGCAGGTGACAGGGACACTGCAGGACTTGGTGTCAGCTCAGCAATTTCTCAGTTCCCCAAAGAAGCTGAATCCTGCAAATTGCTGGTTTGCTGTTGAAATGATGTCATCAGGTGGGTGTTTTGGTGTAATACACTGAAAACCAGAGCAGAAATGGTGAAATATTCCCATGATATGCATGATCCCTGCACCAAACCACCATGATTCAGCCTAAGGAGATCTGCAGCTTATTTTTTTGTACTGCCAGCAGATTGTGGAAGTACAGTATAAAAACCATCTTTATGGAGAGATCTTTGCATTTTAGGCTTAGTCTAAGTGTCTCAAGTAGCTGGGGGTTTTGTTTGGGCCTAATCCATAAGGTCTGATGGCTTTCCTCCTGCTCTGAAGGTGGATGTGGTAGAAAATATAAAGCAAATAAACGTCCTGCAGCCTAGCCTTGCCTTGCCTTGCCTTGCAGCCCTTATGCTTGGCAAAAGGAGAGGATTAAATGCTTTTGCTAGTTAAAGTAATCAATGAAATATCATTGCAAGTGTGGGTCTTACGGTGAGAGATGTCTGGATTTCTGTTTGTAATAGCACAAATCTTTTTAGCCTGTTCCCAGGAATTGATGGAATAGGAAAGGAGTCCAAAGGAGTGTACGTATTCATTTTCCAAGTAACTGCTTTATATGTCTGTAATGGAGAAGAAGATTGTCTAGGAGAAGCCAGAGGAGTTCCATTCCACATCTCTGTCATTGGGTGGATTGGATGACTTCAGGGTTTGCAGTGACAGGAGTTTCCTGTGTGATTTACAGCTCAAATATGGTCAGAGAAACTGTCCTCATTTCATTTTTCTTTTCTCTCACATGGATACCCAGAGAGATTTTAACCTGGACTGCAGACTGGTGACTTCCACTAGTCTTTTGCTGACATGGTTAACTTAGGAATTAAAACATCAGACTTGTTTGTAAAGAAATTTTCAATTGGTGAAGGACATTTAGAGGAGGAATGATGCTAATGAACATATGTGGAATAATGTGAAATGACTCTTCAAAAAATAATAAAGGGAAAGTTTGTGTAAAAAAAAAAAAAAAAAAAAAAAAAAAAAGAATCAGGGCAGCTGATGTTTTCTATCCCCCAAATCCCTTGGGCAGGAGTCTGAAGAGCTCTCTATTAGTCATGGTGCCAGGATCTGTCATGTTTCTAGAAACTGAGTTTAGAAGCTTTTAGAGGTGATTTGATCAACATGTGGTCACCGTTCCTGGTCAGAGATCAGGGTAGGTGCAAGATTTTGCAGGGACATCTGGCTGGAAGTTTTGATTAAACAGTATGGAGGATTAAATAGTACATAGGATTAAATAGTATATAGGATTGCAGTACAAGTGCTTTGCATCCTCTACAAATTGCCAAATAAGTAGTAAAGTTAAACAGACTAGACTAGCATTTTAAAATCAGGAGTGACTGTCTGCAGGCTAAATCATGTTTTCTTGCTATTTGATACTGCACTATAGCCCTTGCGACTTGCTGTCTGGAAGAGAAAAAAAACCCTAACCAAACCAAATCTGAGAGGAAAAAAATCTGGGGAGAGTGCTTTCTTTGAAATAATGTAATTGTTTTTTTCTGTGTTGTGTTTTTTGAAGGTCCAAGTCTCCCTGTAGTGCTTTGTCTTACCCTAGAAGTTCATATACCCACTGCAAGTCACGATCAGGTTCTTTGGGCCCTGTCAGGCTCTGTTGGGCCCTGTCAGACTCTGTCAAGCTCTGTCAGGCTTTTTCCATGTCCTCTTGGACTCTATTGGGGTCTTCCGGGTGCTTTCAGGCTTTGTCGGGTGCTTTCAGGATTTGTTGGGCTCTGTCAGGCCCTCTCAGGCTCTGTTGGGCTTTGTTGGGCCCTGTTGGGGTCTGTCAGGCTTTGTCAGGCCTTGTTGAGCTCTCTTAAGCTCTATCAGGCACTGTTGGGCCCTGTCAGGCTCTGTCGGGTTTTTTCAAGCTCTGTCAGGCTCCATGGGGTTTTGTGGGGCTTTCTGAAGCTTTGTCAGGCCCTGTTGTGCTTTGTCAGGCTCTCTCGGTCTTTATTGGGCTTTGTCGGGCTCTGTCCGGCCCTGTCAGCCTTTGCCTGGCTGTCAGGCTCTGATGGTCTCTTTGGGGCTTTGTTGGGCTTTGTTGGGCTCTGTTGGGCTCTGCTGGGCTTTGTCCAGCCCTGTTGGGCTCTGTTGGCCTCTGTCAGCCTCTGTCAGGCTCTGTTTGTCTTGTTTGAGCTTTGTTGGTCTCTGTTGGTCTCTGCTAGGCTTTGTTGGGCTCTCTTCGGCTTTTGGGGGCTCTGTCGGGCTTTAAGGGGCTTTGTTGGGCTTTATTAGGATTTGTCAGGCTTGGTCAAGCCCTGTCGAGCTCTGTCAGACTTTTTTGGGCTCTGTAAGGCTCTATAGGTCTTTGTCAGGCTTTATTGGGCTCTGTTGGGTTTTGTCAGGATCTGTCGGGCTTTGTTGGTCTTTGTCGGGCTTTGTTGGTCTTTGTCGGGCTCTGGCTCTGTCGGGCTGTGTCGGGCTCTGTCAGGCTCTTTCAAGGTTTGTTGGGCTGTGTTGAGCTTTGCCAAAAGAGACCAAAAGAGATTGACAGGGCCTGACAAAGACTGACAAAGCCCAATAAAGCCCGACAAAGACCTGTAGAGCCCGACAGAGCCCAGAAAAATCTGACAAAGCCCAACAGAGCCTGACAGAGACCGACAGAGCCCGACAGGGCCTGGTAAAGCCCAACAGAGCTGAAGAAAGCCCAATAAAGCCTGAAAGAGACTAACCGGGCCTGACAGAGCCCAACAGAGCCTGACAGAGCTAGACAAAGTCTGATAAAGCCCAATAAAGACTGACAGAGACTGACAAAGCCCAGCAGAGCCCGACAAAGCCCAACAGTGACTGACAGAGCACAACAAAGCCCAACAGCAACTGACAGGGCCCAACAAAACCCAACAAAGCCCAACAGAGCCTGACAAAGCCTGACAAAGCCAGACAAAGTCTGACAGGGCTGGACAGAGCCTGACAAAACCCCATAGCACCTGACAGGGCCCAAAAAAGCCCAAGAGGATTCAACAGAGCCCGATAGAGCATGAGAGAGCCTGACAACACCTGACAAAGCCTGGCAGGGCCTGTACAAAGCCTCAAACCTGGACAGGGCCCAACAAAGCCGACAGAGCCTGACACAGCCTGACAGAGCCCAACAGGGCCCAACAGAGCCAGACAGTGCTCGACAGAGCCTGATAGAGCCCAACAAAGACCGAAAGAGCCTGACAAGGCTTGACAGAGCCCAGCAGGGCCCAACAGAGCCCAACAGGTCCTTTCAAAGCCTGACAGAGTCCAACAGAGACCAACAGAGCCCAAACGGACCTGACAGAGCATGAAAAAGCCTGAAAGAGCCTGACAGGGTCTGACAGAGTCAAATAGGGGCCGGAGCTCTTCGGCCAGTTCCTCAGCGATGGGGCTGGCCTCATCTCGCTTCATGTCCTTTAAGAACACCTTGACCATGAGTGGTGATCACCATGCAACTTTGACCTAGAACGATAGTTATGACTCTTCCCTTTGCCTCTTCTTGGAGACGGCAGCAATGGCGAGTAGGAATGGGAACGGGAACGACTCCGTGATCGAGAGCTGGAGCGAGCACAGGAAGAACCTGATCGTGACTTGCAGTGGGTATACAAACTTCTAGGGTAAGACAAAGCACTACAGGGAGACTTGGACCTTAAGAAAGCACAACACAGAAAAATATTACATTATTTCAAAGCTGTCACTCTCCCCAGCTTTTTCCTCTCAGATTTGGTTTGGTTGGTTTCATTTTCTCTTCCAGAAATTATTAAAGTATTTGACAAGAATTTATACCTTATATTCTATTGTAATACCTTAATAAGGTGTGCCAGAGAAAGAGATGCAGGAGAGTCATTGATCTGTTCACAAAAAATTAGACACATGTTCAATTGTACATTCAAGACAGAGCGTAGTAACAGCGGGACAGCGGGACAGCAGCACAACAAAGCTGTAACAAATTCGAATGTTGTTGTCTTACTGTTCCACAATTATGGACAAACTTTCCAGTGATTTATTCCTATCAGACTAACTTCTGCTTTGAAATACATACAGAAACATGGAAAAAAGCCAAATAAACTGTATTTATGAAGACTGATTTTGTGTGGATACACATGCTAATTAAAAAAAAAAAAAAAAAAAAAGAGAGAGAGAGAGAGAAAAATAACTGTTTTCAAGAAATAAAAACTCATCTGTTTTAGTTGCAATACAATAGATGCAATTTACATTAAAATCAAGACAAAATATAAAAACCAAGTGAGTGACACATAGTATTCGACAAAAGCGGCAAATCCAGATCCAGATCCAAACCAGTCAAGTGTTTCCTTGTGTTTCGCATTTATACAATATTTTAGTAGCAGAATAACAGTGTTTGCAAACCTGAAGAAAAACACCACATCTTTCCCAAATGTAAATTCATAGTTGTGTAGCAATGATATTTAAATTCACAGCAATCTATTAAAGACATTTTTTTACTCAGAGGGGCCCCAACAAAATCACTGCAATTACACAGTTTTAGGAACAAATCCCCAAGTACTTAAGGGCACAACAAGGAAGCACGGAGCTGCACAGAGCTGTCCTCACAACAATGGCGTGACTCACTTTTTACCTTGTTGAGTCCAATATTTTAAACATTTACTAGAAAATACATTATGTTAATGCTTGGAAAATTCATACAAGGCTGCGTTGGTTAAAATTCAGCACAGTGTGTAGGAAAAAGGGTGAGATTAAGTTTTTACATACTGCTTTTGATGTTCCGCTCACTGGCTCCTTTTGACTTCTAGAAGGAGAAATAAAGGTGATCAGAACTTAAATAAAGCATCCGGAACCAACAACAAGCAGTGAAACCAGATTCTAAAGCTTGAACATCAAACTTTATGTTCTGATTGCCTAAGGAATGTGGAAATTTATTCTTATGCATAAACTCTTCTCTCCAGGTGCATTCAGTGCAACTGAAAAATAAACCACACCAAAATTACATTTGTATTTGGTGACTAATCACTCTAATTAGTCATCTGAGGAAAACACAACTAAAATCTCTTCAGAAGAGTGTTTCTTTGTGGAAGCCCAAGCACTGTGATCAAGTCTTTGCCATGTTTAGCCACGAAATCACCAAAATACATAATACGTCATAAAATATATGCCGTATTGACTGAAAATAGCAGTAGAAATGTCATTTGAAAGCAGTTACAAGGGTTTTGTGTTATTTTGGAGCCCTGCAACAGACCAAAAAGAAACCAAACAAAAGGTCTTAATTACCAGAAACTGCATTAAGTGCTTTAAAGTAATCTTGAAAGCACTGCGATATTTTAGGAAATATTTACGACACTTGAAAACTTGTTGAGATTCCACATACTCATTGAACTGCCACTTCGTTCTTTCATATTTATTTGGTCTTAATCTTTAGTGTGCAAAAAACCTCAGATTTGAGGCCTACGAATACCTGCTATATCCCCCCCTCACCCAAATGATAGAAACAGTCAAACACTGAGAATGAGACTCTACCCAGATGGGAACAAATTCCAAGTTTATGCTACAATGTTTTTACTATAAAAGCAAAAACATAAACCAAGGAATCTCTCCGTGTTCAGGAAATGGGATCTACAACTTGAGTCTCAGAACAACCAGCCCCAAGAACAAACCCAGCTGAATCATCTGAAGAGTCACCGCTGTTCGAACCTCACCTTCTAAAAAAGTAGGCCTGAAAAAGTAGGCCTAAAAATGTAGGCTTATAAAATGTAAGCCTAAAAACGTACAGATCACATAGTCACAGTGACAGTCAGAGAGTCACAGTCACAAAGTCACATAGTCACACAGGCACAGTCACTGTGTCACAGAGTCACAGAGGCACAATGTCATAGTCAATGACTCACTGAGTCATAAAGACACAGTGTCACAGTCAAAGAGTCTCAGTCACAGTCACAGTGTCACAAAGTCACAGAGTCACAGTCACAGATTCACAAACTCACAGTGTCACAGAGTCTCAGTGTGACAGTCAAAGAGTCTCAGTCACAGTAACAGCGTGACAAAGTCACAGTCACAGAATCAGAGTCACAGAGTCGTATTAGCAGTCACAGAGTCACAGAGTCAGAGTCACAGAGTCACAGTCACAGAATCACAGAGTCACAATCATAGAGTCTCAGTCATAGTTACGTAGTCACAGAGTCACAATAACAGTCACAGAGTCACAGTCACAGACTCAGAAAGACACAGAGACAGTGTCACAAAGTCACAGAGTCACAGAGTCAGAGAGACAGTGTAACAGTCAAGTCTCAGTCACAGTCACAGTGTCACAAAGTCACAGGGTCACAGAGTCAGAGTCACAGAGTCACATTAACAGTCACAGAGTCACAGAGTAACAGAGTCACAGATTCACGGTCACATAATCAGAGTCACAGAGTCAGAGTAACAGAGTCATATTCACAGTGTCACAGTGTCACAGAGTCACAGGCTCACTGTGTCAAAGAGTCTCAGTGTGACAGTCAAAGGGTCTCAGTCACAGTCACAGCGTCACAGAGTAAGAATCACAGTCACAGAGTCTCAGTAATAGATTCATAGAGACACAGAGTCAGAGTCACAGAGTCACACAATTGCAGAATCACAGAGATAGAGAGTCACATTAATACTCACAGAGTCAAAGAGTCAGAGTCACAGTCACAGAGTCACAGTCAATATGTCACAGGTTCACAGTCACAGAGTCACAGTCAAGGAGTCTGAGTACAGTCACAGTGTCACAAAATCAGAGGCACAGAGTCACAGATACACATTAACAGTCACAGGGTCACAGAGTCAGAGTCACAGAGTCACGGAGTCACAGTCATAGAGTCAGAGAGTCACAGGCTCATAGATACACAGTGTCACAGTCAAAGTGTCTCAGTCACAGACAGAGTGTCACAGTGTCACAGAGTCACAGAGTCAGAGTCACAGTCACAGTGTCACAGTGTCACAGAGTCACAGGGTCACAGTGTCACAGAGTCTCAGTGTCACAGTCGAAGAGTCTCAGTCACAGTCACAGTGTCACGATATCAGAGTCACAGAGTCACAGTCAGAGTCAAATTCACAGTCACAGTGTCAGAGTCACAGAGTCACAGGCTCACTGTGTCACAGTCATAGACACACAGTGTCACAGTCAGTGTCTCAGCCACAGTCCATGTCACAAAGTCACAGAGTCACAGAGTTAGAGTCACAGTCACAGAGTCACAGAGTCACATTCACAGTCACAGTGTCACATTCATAAAGTCTTAGTCATGGTTGCTTAGTACACAGAGTCACATCACAGTCACAGAGTCACAGACTCACAAAGAAACAGTCACAGAGTAACAGTCACTGTGCCACAGTGTCAGAGTCACAGAGTCACAGAGTAATAGTCACAGTCACAGAGTCACAGAGTCACAGATTCACAGAGTCACAGGGTCACTGTGTCACAGAGTCTCAGTGTGACAGTCAAAGGGTTTCAGTCACAGTGTCACAAAGTCACAGACTCACAGAGTCAGAGTCAGAGTCAGATTTACAGTCACTTAGTCACAGAGTCAGAGTCACAGTCACAGAGTCGCAGTAACAGTCACAGAGTCACAGTCACAGAGTCACAGGGTCACAGAGTCACAGTCACTGTGTCACAGTGTCAGAGTCACAGAATCACAGAGTCACAGAGTAATAGTCACAGAGTCACAGAGTCACAGGGTCACAGAGTCATAGTCACTGTGTCACAGTGTCATAGAGTCATAGAGGCACAGCGTCACAGTCAAAGAGTCTCAGTCACTGTCACAGTGTCACAAAGTCAGAGTCGCAGAGTCACAGAGTCATAGAGTAAAATTCACAGTCACAGAGTCACAGTCATAGTGTCACAGTGTCACAGAGTCATAGAGACACAGTGTCACAGTCAAAGTGTCTCAGTCACAGTCACAGTGTCACAAAGTCACAGAGGCAAAGTCATATTCATGGTCACAGTGTCACAGTCATAGAGTCTTAGTCATAGCTGCTTAGTCACAGAGTCACAATAACAGTCACAGAGTCACAGTCACAGACTCACAAAGACGTAGAGTCAGAGTCACAGAGTCACTGTGTCACAGTGTCACAGAGTCATAGAGAGACAGTGTTACAGTGACAGTCTCGTTCACAATCACAGAGTCACAGGGTCACTGTGTCAGAGTGACAGTCACAGAATCAGAGAGTCACGGAGTCAGAGTAACAGAGTCACAGTGTCACTGAATGACAGAGACACAGTGTCACAGAGTGACAGAGTCACAGTGTCACAGTCACAGGGTCATAGAGCCACAGAATCAAAGTAACAAAGTCATAGTCACAATGTCACAGTGTCACACAGTCACAGAATCAGAGTCACAGAGTCACAGAGTCAGAGTAACAGAGTCACAGGCATAGTGTCACAGTGTCACAGAATCGCAGAGTCACAGAGTCAGAATCACAGAATCAGAGAGTCACAGAGTCAGAGTCACAGTGTCACAGAGTCACAAAATCACAGTGACAGTCACAGAGTCACAGACTGACAATAACAGTCACAGCATCACAGTCACAGAGTCACAGGGTCACTGTGTCACAGAGTCTCAGTGTCATAGTCAAAGAGTCTCAGTCACAGTCACAGTGTTTTACAAAGTCACAGACTCACAGATTAAGAGTCAAAGAGTCACATTTACAGTCACTTAGTCACAGAGTCGCAGTAACAGATTCACAAGGACACAGAGTCACAGAGTCACAGTCACTGTGTCACAGTGTCACAGTGTCACAGTGACAGTCTTGTTCACAGTCACAGAGTCACAGGGTCACTGTGTCACAGAGTGACAGTCACAGAATCACAGAGTCACAGGGTCACTGTGTCCCAGAGTGACAGTCACAGAATCGCAGAGTCACAGAGTCAGAGTAACAGAGTCACAGTGTCACTGAGTGACAGAGTCTCAGTCAGTGAGTCACAGATTCTCAGTCAGAGAGTCTCAGTCACGGTCACAGTGTCACAAAATCAGAGTCACAGTCACAGAGTAACAGAGTCAGACTAACAGAGTCACAGTTACAGTGTCAGAGAGTCACGGAGTCACAGCGTCACAGTCACAGAGTAACAGAGTCAGAGTAACAGAGTCACAGTCAGAGTGTCAAAGTGTCAGAGATTCACAATGTGTCACAGTGTCATAGAGACACAGTGTCAGAGTCAAAGAGTCTCAGTCACAGTCACAGTGTCACATAGTCACAGAGTCACAGAATCAGAGTCACAGAGTCAGAGTCACTCAGCCATAATCTCAGAGTAACAGAGTCACAGAGTCACAGTCACATAATCACAGAGTCACAGAGTCACAGGGTCAGAGTAACAGAGTCATAGCCACAGTGTCACGGTGTCACAGAGTCACAGTGTTAGAGTCACAGAGTCACAGTCACAGAGTCACAGAGTCACAGTTTCACAGAGTCACAGTGCCACTATGTCATAGAGTCTCAGTGTGACAGTCAAATAGTCTCAGTCAGAGTCCAGGTCAATGGAGGAGTTTGCTTTAGTCGATGAGGACTGGGTTAGGGAGCAATTAAATAGTCTAGACATCCATGAATCCATGGGTCCAGATGGGATGCATCTGCGGGTGCTGAGGGAGCTGGCTGAAGTCATTGCTGGACTGCTCTCCATCATCTTTGCCAAGTCTTGGGAAACGGGAGAGGTGCCTGAGGATTGGAGGAAAGCAAATGTCACTCCAATCTTCAAAAAGGGCAAGAAGGAGGACCCGGGTAATTATAGACCGGTCAGCCTCACCTCTGTCCCTGGGAAAGTAATGGAACAGCTTGTCCTTGGTGCCATCTCAAGGCATATCAAGGATAAGAGGGTTATTAGGGGCAGTCAGCATGGCTTTACCAAGGGTAAGTCATGCTTGACCAACCTCATAGCCTTTTATGAGAATGTAACAAGGTGGATGGATGATGGCAGAGCGGTGGATGTGGTCTACCTTGACTTCAGTAAAGCCTTTGACACAGTCTCCCACAGCATCCTCACAGCTAAACTGAGGGCGTGCGGTCTAGACAATAGAGTTGTGAGGTGGGTTGCAAACTGGCTTAAGGAGAGAAGCCAGAGAGTGGTAGTCAATGGTGCGGAGTCTAGTTGGAGGCCAGTATCTAGTGGAGTGCCTCAGGGGTCAGTACTGGGGCCAGTATTATTCAATATATTCATTAACGATTTAGACGAGGGAATAGAGTGTGCTATCAACAAGTTTGCTGATGACACTAAGCTGGGAGGAGTGGCTGACACGCCGGAAGGCTGTGCTGCCGTCCAGCGAGACCTGGACAGGCTGGAAAGTTGGGCGGGGAATAACCTAATGAAATTTAACAAGGGAAAGTGTAGAGTCCTGCATCTTGGCAGGAACAACCCCAGGTTCCAGTATAGGTTGGGAGATTACATATTAGAGAGCAGTGTAGAGGAAAGGGACCTGGGGGTCCTGGTGGACAACAGGATGACCATGAGCCAGCACTGGGCCCTTGTGGCCAGGAAGGCCAATGGCATCCTGGGGTGGATTAGAAGGGGGGTGGTTAGTAGATCGAGAGAGGTTCTCCTTCCCCTGTACTCCGCCCTGGTGAGACCACATCTGGAATATTGTGTCCAGTTCTGGGCCCCTCAGTTCCAGCAGGACAGGGAACTGCTGGAGAGGGTCCAGCGTAGGGCAACAAAGATGATTAAGGGAGTGGAGCACCTCCCTTATGAAGAAAGGCTGAGGGAGCTGGGTCTCTTTAGTTTGGAGAAGAGGAGACTAAGGGGGGACCTTATTAATGTCTATAAATATATAAAGGGTGAGTGCCATGGGGATGGAGCCAGGCTCTTCTCGGTGGCAAACAATGATAGGACAAGGGGTAATGGGATCAAGCTGGAACACAAGAGGTTCCACTTAAATTTGAGAAGAAACTTCTTCTCAGTAAGGGTGACAGACACTGGAACAGGCTGCCCAGGGAGGTTGTGGAGTCTCCTTCTCTGGAGACATTCAAAACCCGCCTGGACATGTTCCTGTGTAACCTCATCTGGGTGTTCCTGCTCCAGCAGGGGGATTGGACTAGATGATCTTTTGAGGTCCCTTCCAATCCCAAACATACTGTGAAACTGTGATACCTTAAGACCCTTCCTCTTTATTAGAACTGTCTTAATTTCTCTTTAGTGCTCCAGCAATAACACCACCGATCATGGCATTACTAGGGGATTTTTTAAGTTGTTTGTGCCTTTTTGCTAATCTCTAATAATCTCCTCCTCTTATTCTGTGTGTGTCAGAAAAGATAAACTTGATGCTTGAATGACAGGCTCTTCAGGCAGCAGAATTTGATTCTGTGAAGCCAAAGCAAAATAAATCTTTTCTGGTTTCCATTTTAGCACCAAGTCTGAGGTTTGAGCTTTCCTTGGGAAAAGGAGAGTAGTCCAGAGTTCTTAGGCACATGACATGCCTTTCTGAAGAAGCTCTGTAAACACATGGCCTTTGTGCTAAGGTGTTCATGACCTTCTGTGTATCCATAGACATTTCTTTTTCTTACAGAATGCCACTAAAAGCTTCTAGTCAACTTGCATTCTTTATACTTGAACTGAATCAGCAATTTCTATTCCCCTCAAATGTATCGATCTGTTAGGCACATCTTTGTCCCTTTGCGTAGAAGCATAAATAGCAGTGTTGATTTGAAAACTTTTTTTTTCTTGCAGGAGATGCACAACTGTTACAGAAGGTGTGAGGGTAGGATTTTTTTTTGTGGTGGGCACCAGGGGAGGTATTATAATATAAAATATGTGTAATGAACTCTGGAGGACCTTTGGAAGAAAGTTGTAGGATCATTGTGTGTGTGTTTGTGTGTGTTTGTGTTTGTGTGTTTGTGTGTGTGTGTGTGTCTTATCCCTCAAAGTTTCAACCTCATCTTATCACTTCCGCCAGCTGCAGTTGCTGTTCTTGGTTACGTTACCTGAGGTGTGTTGCACACTCTGCATTTACCTTAACCATAGATCTTGGATGGGGAGAGGAAGACCTTAGACCTCTTTCCATATAAGTTACTGCTCTCTGTTGCAGTGTTGTCTTTCTAGCCACCTTAGACTTTTTCCTTTGCCACTGTTGCTTTCACAGATGCAAAAGCTGGTTTGGACACCAAAGGACTCACACCGCACGTGGGAAGAACAATTGAAGACAAGATCCCACCTTGAGGAGCGTGTTGCTCAGCTTGGCAGGGAAAAGGCTGAGCTGTTGGAACAGCTGAGCCCAGAAAATTCTCCAGATACCCAGCCAATACCCAGGAGAACCGTGTTCACCTTTTTGTTGAGTTCTTACATACTCGGCTTTTTCCTGGTATCCCTGCCGTTCAGGTTCTGAGAGTCTTGTGATTTGGCTGTCATCCAGGAAGCAAATAAAAGCTAGCTGGGTATCCTTGTGTGAATTCTAGATTGGTTCTGCTGGAAGAGTTCCCAGCATGGTTTGCTACCAGTTGAGCACATCAAGCGAGGCTGCAGTTCCCCAGTTCCTTCTTGATACCTTCTGCTCATCTTCTGACCCCTTGTTTCCTGGGCAGAGATAAAATGCTTCATGTTTGCAGTGCAACGTATGGAGGAGCTGCTGCATGTTTTCAGAGTAGCAAGAGCATGTAAGCCTTGCAGAAAAAAGCACTGAAGGGATTCAGGCACATGAACAAATGAACTAGTGCTTGGGAAACAAGAAATGGCTGACAGTTTCCAAGGGGCAGCCTTTTGCTTTTTCTCCTTTTCTGTAGAGGAAAAATGGAAGCACAAAGTCAAAACAGGTGCCAGCTCTCCTCTGGTTTAACTGTGAAAACACCAAGAGGACCAACATGTGAATAAGTAAATACTTGCAAAAAATATATGAAGGTAAGGGCAGAGGGGAATAAAACATTGTAGAATTCCAAAAGATCGAATACCTCTGCAAGCCCTTGCATGCTGGTTGTTTGAAGATCCTGTGAAAGCTTTAGATTGACCTATGTTCTCCCATGATACCTACGTAATTCCTGCTGTGAGCAGAGGAACTGCCAAAAGCACTCTCCAGCATCTTTTCTACCTTTTTCTCTTGAAACATTAGAAGAGAATGGCCTTTGCTTTGGTGAGGGCATCTGTTTCTGTTGCTATGTATTAACTTGTCTGATGTGAAACCTGAAGTGATTAAATGTTCTCAGGAATTCTGTCCCGTGTTATTCTGTGGAACTTGGCTAACGGGTAGAGATGTACTGCAGCTTCTCTGCAGAGAACGCTGGATGCACATACTGCATACAGAAGCTGTTCCTAATCTTTGTGTGTCATGTATCTTTTCTATTTCGAAAGTGCGAGAGTGAAAAAGTGAAGAAGCTGGTAGAGTCGAACCACCCAGTTTACCAGCATTTAGACCACGAAATGAAAAGAAACATTGAACCGCAGAATGACTGTGAGAGGTATGGCTTTCTAGTATATTGAAGAGGTATCCATGAGCAGAAGTCAAGCTTTATTGAACTCCAATGGAAAAATAGGTTTACATAACTCTTTGTGAGCAAATAATGCAGGCCTCATGTTAGTTCTTGCAAGGCGCTTCTGTGCATGAGCCCATAGTTTTCAATAGCTGCCAAAAGAACTGCAAATGCAGGTCACTCTGTGTTCTCCTGGGGGAAAGGAAGTCCTTTATTCCTCTTGTCTTGTCAAATTGGGACCCTCCAAGTGATTTCTGGCTCAGTAATGCTGGCTTTTCTCATTAATTCCTGGTGTGTCAAGCACATTAAAGATGAAGCAAGGCCATTGTGCTGGGTTGGCCAAGATAAGGCTATTATTTCCACAGGTAGCTGGGGGCATGACACAGCCGGGACAGCTGACCCCAAAACTAGCCAAAGGGGTATTTGATCCCGTATGAGGTTACACTCAGTAAGGGGAGCTGTTGGGGCGTGGTGGCATTTCTCCTGCTGGTTGCGGGGCTGCGGGTGCTCCGGGCCACTCGGTTCTCTCTGGACCACGCAATTCGGTGCTACTGTGTCTCAAGTGCGACCTGCTGCCCAGGAAGGGGGGAGGTTTTGGCACGGGCTGTGGTTGGGAGTTCACAATTGCTGCTTAAGAGACCTGCACTCCAGGATTACCACATGGTGAGAGATTTGTGCTGTGTGTCCCTTGCTTTGTATATTCTTTCAATATTATTGTTATTGGGGTTTTGTTGTTGTTGTTTGGGTTTCTTGTGTTTTTTATAGTGGTGTGTGTTTGTTTGAGTTTTCTTCTTGCTGTTCCATTAGACATGAGTTTTGCATTTTGTGTCCCAATTCTCCTCCCCGTCCCACTGGGGCAGAGGAGGGGTGAGCGAGCAGCATGTGGCTGTAGCTGCCAGCTGGGGGGTGGGAGGCCTGGGGCTAACTACAACAGACGTGTCTGTGCGGTTTACATGAAGAGTATGTGAAAAAGGCTGGTTGTTCCTGGTTTCATTGTTTTCTTGACTAATTTCCTCTGCAGCCTGAAGAGACTTCTGAGCTGAGCTACGAAGAAACTAAAGGTGTATGAAGGGAGAGAGAAAGAGTCTCAGCTTAATTTGCAGGAAGAAATGAAGAGCAGGTGTTCTGAAATGGCCAGTGAATTTGGCAGATAAAGAGCAAAGGTGAGTCCTGGTTTGGTTGGGTTTTTAGGTGGTGGTGGTTTTCAATTTGAAACCTGTTTTATTATTTCCCTCTACTACTTTTCATGTTCTGGATTTTTTTGTTTTCTTTTGTTATTTCTTGGCTGTATCCTGGAATTTATTGACTTTTCTTGATGCTCCTTCTACTGTTACACAAAACTGCAGAGTTTCTAGAGGTGTTTTTGATGTCACTCGGGCTGTGCAGTAGCGTGTAACCTTATATCTACTTCTCTGTTCATTACTCAGATTTTTTGCTAAAGCAGCCACGTTTCAGAGCTGCATATATTTTGAGAAGCGATTGCTGCAGAATGAGTGAACCGCCTTTGCGGTGGCTCATTTTTAATCCAAAAGTTAGCAGTGGTTTTGTGTTTCTGTTGGAAGGAATCCTATCAGAAATGATGTGAAAGCTGTTTTTGTTTTAAAAGAGCCTGGTTTCACTTTGATATAGTGCTGGATCAGCAGATGATAAACAGAGTCTTGATGGCCAACCCCTTTACTGTTTTTCACAGAACTGACTTCTTTTAGACCCCTCTGAGTTGTTTTTTCCTTTTTTTTTTTTCTTTCTTTTTTGCTGTCTACAGGTTGCAGAACTTTCCCAGCAGTTGGAGGCACAGTCTGAAAAATGCAAGGAGCAGGAAGCTGAAAATAAAGATTTGCAAGAAGAGGTGTCCACCATGCGTGAGAACCGCCAGAAACTGGAGAAAAGCAAATGGCAGCTGATAGAAGAGGTGGCTAACCTGAAACATCGTTTGGAGAGTAGCATGGTGGATCACAACCTTATAGAACAATATGAAAAAGAAGTCGAAGAACAAGCAGAACAAGATATAAGACAAAAACTACAAGAAGTCAATCTATTTTTGCAGGTAAGTGAATTTCTTGTGTGTGCCTGTAGTCTCAATTATATCCTTCTCTTGTGGTGATAATTTTGTAGTATGTTATTTTTGGTTCCTGATTCTGTGTGTTAGTGCTGTACTTCTACTGTCCTTCAGCAAAGACAGGAAATACGGCTGGGCAATGGTGCTTTCACGTGTGAGTAACGTGCCTGCAGGGCGCTGAATGCAAAGCTTGCCCAGGGTGGCTTTCTGTTTTGCAGTTCTTGGGCGGTATCACTGTCTGGCCTTGTTCTTACTGTTCATCCTTGAACTCAATATTGACACTTAGAGTTGTCATGGCCAGACATACAGGTCCTACTTTGTCATTGTCCAGGGGAAAGCACTCAGAAAAGAAGTCACTGAAGTTGTACAGGGGGTGGAGGTGAGGGACTTATTTTAGACCCCTCTGAGTTCTTTTTTTTTCTTTTTTTGTTTTTTCTTTTTTTGCTGTCTATAGGTTGGTGAACTTTCCCAGCAGTTGGAGGTAGAATCTAAAAAATGCATGCAGCCGGGAGCACAAAATCAGGATTTGCAAGACGGCATGGTAGCTGATCTCATAGGGGCCACGGAGCAGCATCACAGGCCCTCAGCAAGAAAAGCAGAACAGGTCTGGTGACAGTGAGCAGGGCGGCCATGACCGCAGGTCACCAGGCCAGGCCATAGGGACGGGTACGTCTACAGTTCAACCAGACGTCACGTCCATGGGTGAGGGTCAGGGCTGAGAGCAGTGAGGCTGGCACAGGCCTGGCTGCAGCTTCAGGCCTCGCCAGCTTCTTCTAGGCCTGGCAGATGAATTCCTTCTCAGGAAGAGAGGGAAGTAACACCGCCATAACTCGGAACAACGGTATGAAGTTGGCTTTGCCCAAGATCAGCCCTTGATCCCCATCTTAGGCATGAATTGAGCAGGAGGCAGTTCAGCTTTGGCTTTTCTGAATGGTGTCCTGCTTTGCAGGGCACAATGTGGTAGAGGTGATGCAGAAAAAAAAAAAAATCTGTAACATTTGCCACCAGTAGCTGTCTCTGCCCAACTTTACTTAGTCACCTTGACTCAAAAGCAGAGTTTCCAGAAGTGTTTTTGAGGTTGCTTTGACTGTTCAATAGTGTGTAACCTTTTCACAGAATCACAGAATGTTAGGAAGGGACTCAAAAGATCATCTAGTCCAATCCCCCTGCTGGAGCAGGAACACCTAGAGGTTAGGGTTACACAGGAAGGCGTCCAGACAGGTTTTGAATGTCTCCAGAGAAGGAGACCCCCCAACCTCCCTGGGCAGCCTGTTCCAGTGTTCTGTCACCCTCAATGTGAAGAAGTTTCTTCTCAAATTTAAATGGAACTTCCTGTGTTCCAGTTTATATCTATTGCCCCTTGTCTTATCATTGGTTGTCACTGAGAAGAGCCTGGCTCCATCCTCGTGACACTCACCCTTTACATATTTATAAAATGAATGAGGTCACCCCTCAGTCTCCTCCAAGCTAAAGAGACCCAGCTCCCTCAGCCTTTCCTCATAAGGGAGATGCTCCACTCCCTTAATCCCTGCTTCTCCACTCATTCCTCAGGTTCCTTGCTAAAGCAGCTGTGTTTCAGAGCTCCTTTCATTTGTAGAAGGTATTACTGTAGAAGAAGTCAACTGCTTTTCCCTATTTTCACAGCTGAAGACACCATTACCAATCAGATGCTGGCAAAGTCCCAACTCCAGAAAACAAGGAGCAGTTCTACTGAGATACGTACAAGTAGGACTGATAAATAAACCAGGACATGAATTGCATTGGAGATTTTGTCCATAAACAGCCTCACACATAAATATGGCGGCCGCCCCTCGGCTACTTAACGGCGCCGCTAACGGCCACCACGCTCTCGAGGCGGCGCACGCGGGGAGCCGGCCGCGCGGCGGGCAGAGCCAGCCGTTCCTCCCGCCACCGCCCAACCGCGCCTGCGCCGTCGCGTGGGGGGCGGTGGCCGTTAGCGCTGTTGCCGTTACCGGGGCAGCGAGACGCTGTTCTCTGGACACCCGCCCCTCGCAGTTCGCCGCGCAGCAGTGGTAGCGGGCGGAGGCCGCTTGCGGGAGCTCCACTCTCCCCTGTCCCAGTCCCCGACTCTGCCGGCCGATTGCCTGCCGCCGTTGCTCGCCTGAGGCGGGACCGTGCCCGCGCCCCCGCTGCGCGATGAAGAGGATCTTTGGCTTCGCGTGGAGGAAGAAGGGGCAGCCGCCGTCCGGCGGCGCCTCCCTGCCCTGCCCCGCCGGTGCCTACGACATCCAGTACAAGGAGTTGAGCAAGCTGCACCGCGCGGCTGCCAGCGGAGACCTGGCCAAGCTGCGGCGGCGGCTGAAGAAATTCAGCATCGACGGGCGGGACGAGGAGGCGAGGTAAGGGGGGAGCAGCGCCGCAGGGCGGGGGCGGCAGCGGCGGGAGCCTCGAGGTGCAGCCGCAGCCCCCGGCAGCGACGCGGCGCTGGGGACAAACGGCCGCGTCGCTGCGAGGGGCGGGAGGGCTGGTTCTGTCACCGAGCTCGGCCCTTGTGCTGCCAGAAACACTTCTATTCGACCTAGCATCCCACTGTCGCCTTTTGTCCCGGTCTCGTTTCCCGGAGTCGTATTTCCCTGCGCAGGGGTGGAGGGGAGCTGGCAGCAGGAAGACGGGGTGCACAAGGGACATCACAGCCGTTCTCCAGCCACACTCAAAAGTCAAACTGCAATGGCATGCATCTCCGTGTATCTCTAAGGGCTCGGCGTGCAAGTTTAGCAGTTGAGCCAAAAAAGCTGCCATTCTCTTACCAGGGAGTAACTTGTGGAGAGGTAGGCGCTGCAGTTAGGAAAGAGTTCTAGTGCAAAATGACTGTGTTTTATCTTGGTTCTCCATGCGCAGTTGCCTGATACGTCTTTTATGACTGTGATGTGTCAGCCAAAGCAATAGTCTGATTTTGGGTGGCAGGTACTTAGTTGTTTGTTCTGAGGCTTTCGCACAGCTAATTGGTGCCTTGGCTTGGAAGATCTGGGCAGCAACTTGCAGGAGAAACTGCTTTTTCTGGCGGGTGTTACTCTGTGGGTTTTTGAGTCAAGCATAGCAAGTGCTTGCAATTATATTTTAAGGAGAAGCCCTGGGCTGCAGCATAGCTCTTAGTGATCCATCATAAGCATAAGGGAATCAGCTGAAGTTTTGGGTCATGTATGTGTCAATACTCTAATGCCTTTTTTTTGAAAAGTCTTGGAGTCAAAACCTTTATGACATTCTGAAAACATGCTGATTTTATCAGAGTAGCTCAGCATCTATCGCAAAGACTGGACTTTTGCCAGCCAGCTAGCATACTGCCCTGAAAGCCCTTAAATGGGATGAGTTCAACAAGGTCAAATGCCAGGTCCTGCGCTTTGGCCACAACAACCCCCTGCAGTGCTAGAGAGTGACTGCTGGGCACAGAGTGGCTGGAGAGCAGCCAGGCAGAAAGGGACCTGGGGGGACTAATTGACAGGAAGCTCAACATGAGCCAACAGTGTGCCCAGGTGGCCAAGAAGGCCAATGGTATCCTGTCCTGTATCAAAAATAGCGTGGTCAGCAGGACAAGGGCAGTGATCCTTCCCCTGTACTCTGCATTGGTGAGGCCACACCTGGAGTATTGTGTTCAGCTCTGGGCCCCTCACTTCAGGAAAGACATTGAAGTGCTGGAGCGGGTCCAGAGAAGAGCAACAAGACTGGTGAAGGGACTTGAGCATAAGACCTATGGGGAGAGGCTGAGGGAGCTGGGCTTGTTTAGTCTGGGCAAGAGGAGGCTCAGAGCTGAGCTCAGCACTCTCTAGAACTACCTGAAGGGCAGTTCTAGCCAGGTGGGGATTGGGCTCTTCTCCCAGGCATCAGCAATAGGACAAGGGGACATGGGCTTCAACTCTGCCAGGGGAAATTGAGGCTGGAGATTAGAAAGAAATTCTTTAGGGAGAGAGTGGTCAGGCCTTGGAATGGCCTGCCCAGGGAGGTGGTGGACTCACCATCCCTGGAGGTTTTTAAACTGAGATTGGACATGGCACTTAGTGCCATGATCTAGTAAATGGACTGAAGTTGGACCAAGGGTTGGACTTGATGATCTGTGAGGTCTTTTCCAACCCAGTCGATTCTGTGATTCTGTGATTAAATACACCTATATTTGTAGGAGAAGCAAGAAAGAGCATGGTAAGCATACACTTCAGTAATGTGTGGTGTGTGCCTTTGTGTTGCCAGTTAGGATTTGTTTATGCAGTTGGCGATGAGGGATGCAGTTTAAGGTGGTCTGAGTGCTTTTTGTGCACACTCCAGCTTCCTGAGTCAAGGTGCCCAATGACATTTGTGGAAATAGCTGCTGAATGTTTATCTTTTTTTCTTACTACCCCTTCTCTTTGACTGTGGCTGATTCAGTCAGTCATCAGGTCTTAGCAGACCCTGTTAGGAAATTTGGCCGGTTTTAGATTTTAAGTTCATCTTGTCTAGAAAGCTTTGTTTCCTCTGGAAAGGTTTCCTTCTGTGTGTCATAGTACTATCAGTGTTATAACTAAGCAAATAAAGTAACACACTGTAAAAAGAAAAAAAAACCAAACAAACACAAGAGAAAGTAGTGTACATACATAGAGCACTGTGATGACTTTGGCATGACAGTGCCCAGTGCTGAAAAGCTCACCTGAGAGGAATTCAGTGGACAGTCTGCCTGGTTGCTGCAACCCCTGTACACTATACCAGCCATGAGGGTTGCAGGCCCAGCTGTGCCCTCTTAAGTGCTTGTGGCTGTGATATGTGTTGTGAGTGACCATCACATGCAGTTGTGTTTCAGAGCTTCACTGTGTCCTCCAGGGACCGGTAGAGTTGACATAGTTGGAAAGTGATGTAAAGAACAAGAAACGTGACTAGTAATGGCTAAGGTGTGCATTGTTCATATGAGTATCTCTGTTCAGCTCCTCAGGATTTCCAAAACCAAAATCTTGTACCAGGGACATGGCAAGTATCAGACCTACAGGCTCCTTGCATAAAGAAGGTCCTGTAGCCCACAGGACCTCCCAAAAACTGCACCTGGAACAGTATCAGTTAGGAGTGGGCAGTTTTTCAGAGGTGGTCTCCTTCTCTGTTGGGACAGGTGTCCTGCAGAGCAGCAGGAGCTTTACCTTCTGCACAGAGTGAAGCTTGTGCTGCTTTCTGCCTGTGATTTAGAGGGAAACACATGCAAGGACCTTCTGGGTGATTGTGTCTTTGGGTACAACTAGGCTGATTAATTGACATCAGACCTAAAATGTTCTGTGGCTTGAAGGAGCTCTTTTCTTTCTGACAAGACTTTAACTTGAAGAAAAAAGTTTCATTTTCTTATGCTGGTCATGTACTGTTGAAATACAATATTCCTTCCTTGAAGAGGACTTCCTCTGTAGTAGGCTTTTTATGACTATGATAGTTTAACATGTCAGGATGGTCAAATATTACTTTCCTGTAGTCAGGATTACAGAGTCTTGCTCTCTGGTTTGCTACATGTTATCAGAGGCACTTAGGTGCATGTGCATCCTTGTGTTTGGTGCAGTAGTAAACATGCTAGGAAAAAAAAAAGAAAGCAGCATAAATTCTCAAAGCGCAGGGAAATACTAATATTCTTGCTGTAAAACCCACCTTCTACATTTCTGATACGCTTCCGGGATGTGAATAATCACGGAAGAACTTAAGAGTTTTACTTGCCATAGCCCTCAGATGCTCAGGCTTTGGTCTCTGTTGTTGTGCCTTGTGTGTTGTCCTGCTGGATGCAGCGACCAACGCCTGGGCCCAGGCATCTGTTTGTGCAGGGTCAGTTTTACAGTGAAGGAAATGTCACCTTACAAAGTGGACTCTCTGGAAGGTTTTTGCTAGCCACCTCAGGCATATGGTGTGCAGCGGCTGCTACTTGTAATCTTTAGCTGTTACAAAATCTTTTCTTAAGCTTACTTTTTACAAAGTGAAGCTCGTGGTCATATCAATTTATCCCAGCCTGAAATATTTCTTTAGTTGTCTGCCTGTGCTAATTTAATATATTTAATTTTTAGGACACCTCTGCATCTCGCCTGCGCAAATGGCCATGTGGATGTTGTTACACATTTGGTAGAAAGCAAGTGTAAGCTAAATCTTCTTGACAGTGATAACAGATCAGCCCTGATGAAGGTATGTGGAATATGTTATGTGCTTGTAAGTGGGGCTTATTGATTATGCACTAAATGATGTATCTGGCAGGACTCTTTACACAGCCCTATGTAGAAACATGCATATTGTGGTGGATTGGCATGGAATAGGCATATGTTACTGTTAGGGAATAGGCTGCATGAGCTAATCTTAGAAGGTGCTCTTATTTTCCAGCGTTGGCAAGCTGGGGGAATGGTAACAGAGTGAAATGTAAATTCTGGAAGTTTTTCCTTTGTGTGTTGTTCCCAGGCAGTACAGTGCCAGCAAGAAAAATGTGTGGCTATTCTACTAGAACATGGTGCTGAACCAAACCTGCCAGATGCTGATGGCAACACTGCCCTGCATCTGTCTGTCATCTCTCCTAATACAACTGTGGCAGAGCTGCTACTTGATTATGATGCCGATATTGAGGCCCGGAATAAGGTAAATTTTTGTATTTGTTAAGGAAATTCTTTCAAGAAATTGCATTAACATTAATATTTCTCTTCAAGGTTGTGTGTTTTTTTTTTTTTTTTTTTATTTTGAACTTTATTTATTTATCTGTCCTTTCAGGAGGGATTTACTCCACTTGCTCTTGCTATCTCTGAACACCAGGAAGAGATAGTAGAATTTCTCCTTGGGCACGGAGCTAACGTGCATGCTCGAGATCAGCGTGAAAGGTGAGGGGTTAGTCAGAACACTACATGAGTCTCCCTAGTACTCTCTAAGCTGGATTGATGAGAGGCATGAGAATGAGCTCTTAAAGAAAAAAATCGGGGACCCACACGGAAAGAGCTATTTCTGTGTGACTTTTGGAAGCAGGTCTGCACTTGACTGCTGTCATACCTCAGTGGATGCTTTCTGCATTGAGTTTGCAAGAAGGCATTGGCTGTGATGGCCCTTCTGGCAGGAAACATGCCATTAGCTCAGCAGCGTTGCCTCAATTTGAAAAAAACATCTCATGTGCAGCAGCATAAGTGTTGTCTGTGTAAAAAGTTATGAAACTTGTTTATGAAGTTATATTGATAGAGGAAACTAACATTTTAAGGGTTAACCAACCACATAAGAAGGGCTTACTAAAGAACCACCACTTTAAGCCACATAATGAATATCTAGTTTAGAGCTGTATGTAACCAGTTGTGTTAAGAAAAAAACAGAACCTCATCGAATGCCAAGATAAGTTTTACAGCACCAGCTGTAACCTTGAGGAGACAAGATAGCCAAGATTTACAGCAAAAAGGGAGTGCCAGTCTGATTTCGGTCGACTTGGCAGCTTGGGTTCCAGCCAATTCACCATAATGAGCCAATGCTGAAAAGTTCACTGTGACAAAGCTGAGGGAGCCTTCATCCAAAGGCCCCCAAAGACCCCTCCTCAAAATCACCAAGTGACACTGCACAGGTGCAAGAGGGGAGGGTCAAGGAGGAGACTATGGAAATGGTTCTCTGAGACTGATTTTAGAAGAGGCAGGGAAAGGTTACGAATATGTATAGGCATTCCTGGGGTTATTATGAATATGTAATACCTTACTGTATTTAAGCACACTTCTTATTGTTTAAAGGTATGCGTGTTGGGTGGAGCGAATCCCCCACGCACCCAGCGCTATTTTGCTTATGCTCTAATGAACATATCAATGTGTTTAAGGAATACAATTAAGGAATTGGATTAAACGTTGTTTATACATAGAAAAATCGTAAGTTATTTATTTCATGAGCAACTAAAGTAACACACTCTAAAAAATAAAAAACACCCAACCAAACAAACAAAAAAACCCAACCGAAAAAAAACACAAGAGAAAGTAGTGTACATACATAGAGCACTGTGATGACTTTGGCATGACAGTGCCCAGTGCTGAAAAGCTCACCTGAGAGGAATTCAGTGGACAGTCTGCCTGGTTGCTGCAACCCCTGTACACTATACCAGCCATGAGGGTTGCAGGCCCAGCTGTGCCCTCTTAAGTGCTTGTGGCTGTGATATGTGTTGTGAGTGACCATCACATGCAGTTGTGTTTCAGAGCTTCACTGTGTCCTCCAGGGACCGGAAGAGTTGACATAGTTGGAAAGAGATGTAAAGAATAAGAAACGTGACTAGTAATGGCTAAGGCGTGCATTGTTCATATGAGTATCTCTGTTCTGCTCAGGATTTCCAAAACCAAAATCTTGTACCAGGGACATGGCAAGTATCAGACCTACAGGCTCCTTGCATAAAGTAGGTAGGTCCTGTAGCCCACAGGACCTCCCAAAAACTGCACCTGGAACAGTATCAGTTAGGAGCGGGCAGCTTTTCAGAGGTGGTCTAGCAAAGCCTTCAGCCTTACTGAACGAGATGGGCAAAACTTAGCAGGGAGTTGGAAGCACTATAGGCATGATGCCAGCTAGTCATGAATCCTGGGTCGAAGCTAATCGCTAAGAGAGATTTACCTTGTCCGCTGCCTGTCAGAGTGAACTCTAGAGCTTTTCATTGCTTAGCTTGTAGCTGCTGGGTCATGGGCTCAAGTGCTGTTGGAAATGCATGACACCAGCCTGCTGTTTCCCTGTTGTATCCCATTGGGGCGGTTTTGCAGCTGCTCAGGCATCAGCAGTTCTCTTTTACCCCATGGCTGATCAGCATAGGATTGCAGCAGCAGGAGAAGCAGAGTCTGGGCAGGGTCCCCACGGCTGGGTGGCAGAGCAGCTTTGGTGTTACTGGAGGTTTCTTGCAGGTACGTGAAACTGTGATATTCCCTGCCAGCCTGTTCCCTAAAGTGGATCTTCTGTGGAGCTCAGCAGGCCTTGCTGCAAGCAGAGCCATCTCCTTTCCTGTTGGCAGGCTGAGAGGCTTGGTTGAGGAGGGCAGCAACCAGTTGCAGGTTTCCTGAAGGCTTTTCGGTTTGCAGAGCTGATAGTGACTTCTTGAGGTTTGTCATGTTTCATAGTGCTTGCTAGTAGCAGCTTTTCGGTGATGGTGGAATCCTTCATAGCCAGTTATGGTCAGCGCTCCCAGATAATCTTAGTCAGTCATTTCTTCAGATATGGAGGATCCTGTATACTTACATGGGAATTTCTCAAAAAGTGGTGGTAGTCACCATTGAGGGACTCCTCCGTTGATGGTTCTGTCTCTTCCCCATCTGTAGCAAGATATTGCAAGTTCTGTGTTCTGCGTGTTTTTCTTGTCCTCGTCCTTGTTGCCATGGAGGAGGCGCATCAGCTGCACTGTAACGAGAAGTATCTGCATTACAAATTACTGTGTTTCTGCATCACATACCACTGCATTTGTTTACCTCTCCCTTTTCATTCCCACCTAGCCAGTGGGAGAGAGCTGCTGTCCTCTTGCTTCTCAGCAAGGTACCAAAGCAATTGCAATGTTAGTTGGGCATTTCTAAATACAGACAAGGACCTACCCACAGTGTTGCAGTTCAAAACTGGTGCTGCCATCCCCCTCAGTTCTAGAGGAACTGCAGGATTGTTATTGCATCACCTTCAAGGGAGAAAGGTCCTGTGTGTTTTGTGGATTGTCTCCTTCTCTGTTGGGACAGGTGTCCTGCAGAGCAGCAGGAGCTTTACCTTCTGCACAGAGTGAAGCTTGTGCTGCTTTCTGCCTGTGATTTAGAGGGAAACACATGCAAGGACCTTCTGGGTGATTGTGTCTTTGGGTACAACTAGGCTGATTAATTGACATCAGACCTAAAATGTTCTGTGGCTTGAAGGAGCTCTTTTCTTTCTGACAAGACTTTAACTTGAAGAAAAAAGTTTCATTTTCTTATGCTGGTCATGTACTGTTGAAATACAATATTCCTTCCTTGAAGAGGACTTCCTCTGTAGTAGGCTTTTTATGACTATGATAGTTTAACATGTCAGGATGGTCAAATATTACTTTCCTGTAGTCAGGATTACAGAGTCTTGCTCTCTGGTTTGCTACATGTTATCAGAGGCACTTAGGTGCATGTGCATCCTTGTGTTTGGTGCAGTAGTAAACATGCTAGGAAAAAAAAAAGAAAGCAGCATAAATTCTCAAAGCGCAGGGAAATACTAATATTCTTGCTGTAAAACCCACCTTCTACATTTCTGATACGCTTCCGGGATGTGAATAATCACGGAAGAACTTAAGAGTTTTACTTGCCATAGCCCTCAGATGCTCAGGCTTTGGTCTCTGTTGTTGTGCCTTGTGTGTTGTCCTGCTGGATGCAGCGACCAACGCCTGGGCCCAGGCATCTGTTTGTGCAGGGTCAGTTTTACAGTGAAGGAAATGTCACCTTACAAAGTGGACTCTCTGGAAGGTTTTTGCTAGCCACCTCAGGCATATGGTGTGCAGCGGCTGCTACTTGTAATCTTTAGCTGTTACAAAATCTTTTCTTAAGCTTACTTTTTACAAAGTGAAGCTCGTGGTCATATCAATTTATCCCAGCCTGAAATATTTCTTTAGTTGTCTGCCTGTGCTAATTTAATATATTTAATTTTTAGGACACCTCTGCATCTCGCCTGCGCAAATGGCCATGTGGATGTTGTTACACATTTGGTAGAAAGCAAGTGTAAGCTAAATCTTCTTGACAGTGATAACAGATCAGCCCTGATGAAGGTATGTGGAATATGTTATGTGCTTGTAAGTGGGGCTTATTGATTATGCACTAAATGATGTATCTGGCAGGACTCTTTACACAGCCCTATGTAGAAACATGCATATTGTGGTGGATTGGCATGGAATAGGCATATGTTACTGTTAGGGAATAGGCTGCATGAGCTAATCTTAGAAGGTGCTCTTATTTTCCAGCGTTGGCAAGCTGGGGGAATGGTAACAGAGTGAAATGTAAATTCTGGAAGTTTTTCCTTTGTGTGTTGTTCCCAGGCAGTACAGTGCCAGCAAGAAAAATGTGTGGCTATTCTACTAGAACATGGTGCTGAACCAAACCTGCCAGATGCTGATGGCAACACTGCCCTGCATCTGTCTGTCATCTCTCCTAATACAACTGTGGCAGAGCTGCTACTTGATTATGATGCCGATATTGAGGCCCGGAATAAGGTAAATTTTTGTATTTGTTAAGGAAATTCTTTCAAGAAATTGCATTAACATTAATATTTCTCTTCAAGGTTGTGTGTTTTTTTTTTTTTTTTTTTATTTTGAACTTTATTTATTTATCTGTCCTTTCAGGAGGGATTTACTCCACTTGCTCTTGCTATCTCTGAACACCAGGAAGAGATAGTAGAATTTCTCCTTGGGCACGGAGCTAACGTGCATGCTCGAGATCAGCGTGAAAGGTGAGGGGTTAGTCAGAACACTACATGAGTCTCCCTAGTACTCTCTAAGCTGGATTGATGAGAGGCATGAGAATGAGCTCTTAAAGAAAAAAATCGGGGACCCACACGGAAAGAGCTATTTCTGTGTGACTTTTGGAAGCAGGTCTGCACTTGACTGCTGTCATACCTCAGTGGATGCTTTCTGCATTGAGTTTGCAAGAAGGCATTGGCTGTGATGGCCCTTCTGGCAGGAAACATGCCATTAGCTCAGCAGCGTTGCCTCAGTTTGAAAAAAACATCTCCTGTGCAGCAGCACAGTGTTGTCTATGTGGAAGCTCTGTGTGAAGATTGAACTTCTGTTTTGACTTCCTCTCCCGTTTTGCTGTTGTTTTTAATACTTAATGAAAAACACTTTTTCTTTTGTTCATTTTGAAGTAATTGGACAATACTGTTTTTTGAGAGCAAATAGGAATAAAAATAATTACAGTGTCTGTGTGAAAGGATCTGTTTTTTTATCATATTTTGGATGTTTCAGAACACCACTTATGATTGCTGCTTCTGATGGGGAGCTTAATTTGGTCAAGGTGCTTCTTCGGTATGGTGCTGATGTTTCCCATACAGACCCTCATGAATGGACAGCTGAAGATTATGCTGTTATTCATGGATATTCTAGGTAATTTTTTAACTTTTTCTAATGATAAAGTTGTCAGTTATCAGCGTGGCTTTGGAACATCTTTGGTAACAGCTCAAAGGTTTAATGGTGTGTTGAGACCCGTCTAGATGCTGTGCTCAGTGGCATCTTCCAATACGTATCGTTCCTGTGTCTAGTGTTAATTTGGAAGTTGAGGAAAATTTCCGCCCAGAATTCTCTCTTAGATTTCAAGTTTTGTTGCAAAGCTCCCATTTGACCAATAAAAGCTCTAAAAAGTGTCTGTATCTTACTGTTATCCAGTGGTGGAACTTGGCAAACTGAAATGCATGTAAACCCTCTCTCCAGACCAGCACTACTCTCCAGACCACTTCCATTACAATGCCCACGAACTACCAGCCTTTTATTTTAGAGGAGGTCTAACTGATAGCCCTTTTGTTAAAATGTTAAGCAGTTTTAATCCTGTCTGCATAGCTTTGTTCATGTGGGTGTTCCTTCTCTAAGGTGGTTATGTGTGCTCAAAAACCAGGCTGAAAAAATGTACCAAGCAGGAGTTAATAACTTTGTTGGGATGAATATCCGTCTCTAGAATTAATATGACTGTAAGAAATATTGAAGTATGTAATAGTCATGCCATAAGTTCTGTGTGTATTACCCTGAGCAAATACATACAAGTATATTAATTCATATGGCTATGAATGTGCACAGGATGGATAATAAATGGTTGCTAACTATTCTGTTAGATGGTATAAGCAAGTATATGGTTATTTTTGCCAATATATTTCCTTTCTTTCTCTCTACAGTCTTAGTGAACTACTGGCACAACACGCAGACTCAGAAAACACAGCAGAAGCTTCTGCAGGTGCTGCACCAGGCCTCCCAGTACTTAGCATTCCTCCCTGGGCAGGAACTGCTGGCATTATGTTGGGTGCACCTGCTGTGGACAGAGGTAGGATCCTTAATCATGGAGGAGCTCAGGAGGAAAATCACTATGGCCTTTTCTTTAGGTGTTTTGTATGTTAACACTTGTTGTGTTCACCATTGACTTCAGTGGAGGTGTCAGAGAGAGTAGGACAAGAAGTTTTGTGAATGCACTTACTTGTTGCTAGTTGGAGATGCTTCTCGTCAGACTGTGAATGGGATTTTTGTGTTACGTGTTCACTTACAGCTTGTTCCCTTCCGCCTGTCAGATTGCCCATCTCTAGATTGTTTTTCTAGAGAAAGAGAGAAGTGGGACAGGGAAGAAACTAGGCGGGAGTGGTTTTGTTTTTCAGATGTGTACTTTTACCTGTAGATGGCCATTCAGATTGTGAAAATCCAATCGTAAAAGCAGTAGGTTCATCCTGAGTAGTTCTTCATCTTTCTGTAGTTAGGAAGTAACAGATGAGTTAACAGGAAGATATGGCCTGTTGATTTCCACGGAGTTTGTGTGTCTTTGTGTTGACTTTGTTAACAACAACAATGCACTGTGTATACTGTATCTTCTTGGACATCGTTTGATTTACAATGAAAATAATGGGTTTCTTTCACTTGCAGTAATTTTATGAAATAAACTTAAAAAAATCTGTATTACCTCATGATCCAGAAAAAAATCAGCTAAATTGACCTGTGATAAAAAATAATTAACTCTTTCAGTGAGTTTTTAAAATCCAGTCTATGCTTATGAGCATAACTGTAGAGGAATCTTAGAAAATTAATATTTTCATGTAAACAAAATTGTTTGTCTTGAACTTTATAACTCAGGCCCTACAGTGGGAGGTTTTATTCTTTCTGTTTTTTTAAGGGTGTTATATCAGAACTATGTGGCAAATGGGGATATTTTTCCTCATTGACTTTTCCAAGATATGAGAATATGGGAATTTAATTTAGAGCAGTTGCTTTGATCTAGTTGGAGATCTGTGAAGTTTCTTCATAGACTGAAGGAAGATTTTCATTGTGTGGTGCTTTTTTTGTGGGTGGTGGTGGTGTTGGTGTTGTTTTAAGAGCTTGGTACAGGTAGTTTAATCAGCAAAATATTGCTTTCAGGCAAACAGCACTCTCTGTTACTGCTTCCTGTGAATGTAGATAATTGCTGTGATACCACATTGTAGTGGCTGATAGGCCTGAGTTATTCTTCAAGTCATATTTTAAAATAATACTATTGGGTGATTCTGAAACTGACATACCCTCAGTGAAAATAATTTGCCCCATTCCTTGAAAATGATCATACTACTAATACAAGTCCCCAATATTATGGGAAGTCTTTACTTCTTATGTTCATTTGAAGAGGCATAATAAATGCGAAGAGAATGTTATGCAAGTTAAGGACCTGGAAGGAGAAAGTGTGTGCTGTTCTCAGTCTGCTTCTAGTAAGGCTTGGTTTTCTTCTGAGTAGCATGGATCCTTTTGACCTTGTGCTCAGTCTCTTGGAAGATGACCTCAGCATGTTGAGAGACATGAGTAGCATATAGAGGACACTCATTGGCGTTAATTCTGCAGTGTCTGGCTTGCACCTGCAAAGCACATGTCCTGCATCATGATAGTCCCTTTGATAAGCTGCATAACAGGCTTTGAAGCCTGTGTTAGTGGAGAAGCTGGGATGATCTTGACCGACCAGAGAAACACCCACTTCAGAATTACTTTATTTTGCTCTTCTCTATTGTTTTCCTGGCATCTTCAGTGTTGTCCTTATCCCTTTTGCTGGTTTTGTACTTGTCAAACATTCTTCAAAATATTCTCCTCTAATGAGCAAGTCAGCATATTTAAGAAGTTGGCACAAGCTTATTTGATTGTTTACTTCTTGTCAGAACATGAACCTTTCTATTAATCACAGGCGAGTTTGCAAAAACCTCCAAATGAATGGCTTCCAGCCCTAGCATATTGAATGACAGACCTTTTGGATTTGAAGTTGGAATTTCTTTGGCAAAAATAACAATTCTGCAACTTTTCTAAAGGCAAGGATTCAGATTTCCTGTGTGTCTGCAGTGGCAGCTTGTTTTAGCTGCTGCACTGCCTATTAGCATATTGTTCCTTCAGTGTTTCCCTGAGTCCCTTCAGACACTGTTGGTTTTTAATCGTAGAGCTCTTGGAAAATAAGTGAGTGCTTCAGTGTGATTTACATCTCCTGAGGTCAGGAAAAGTTGTCCTGTATCACTTTTGAAGAAAACCAAGAAATGGAGATGGGATGAGAAACCATCTTGAGGTCTTCAAGTGTATGTTTTTTGGTAGGAATCCTTTTGCCACATCCGTTACATGTATTTAGAGTAAAATCAATATCAGCAGGACTCCCTTCTGCTCTGAGACAAATGTTTCCTTACCACAGAGAAATTTGGTGTCAGGTAGCTGCAATAACAGAACCTCACTATTAAAATAAAAAATTTTACTAAATAGGATGGGCGGAGCAGGTGGTTGGTGATTTATATTCTAAAACTTCTGCCGCACAATACACAGACATGCACAGGCACAGAAACACGCATGCGTGACACTCACAACAGTCAACGCACCTGTTTTGGTCCCCTTGTGGCCTGTCCTACAGTGCTGAGGGAACAGGGCATTCATTCAGACTGCTTGTCATGTCTGCATTCTGGTTGGTGGCGTAGGCTGCTGCATGTCAGCAGTTTAGCATGGTCACATCAATGTAAGCAGGACTCTCTTGTCTTCACACTGATGTAGGAGGGGCCTATGTATCAGGCACCAACTGACACAGCTTTTAAGGTGAGCTGGTTTAAGGCAACATGTTTCTGGGCTGCTTTTTGAGTGAGGGATAACAAGCATGCTAAAACTGTAACTTGAATGATTGTAGATAACATAATGGCTGGAAGTTGTGTAGTGGTGGAGCCAAGATTTCCTTCAAAATGTCTGGATAGCGTATGTCCAAAGTTTAGTTGTTGGCACTTAGGGATTTTGGGATGCTTAGAGGGAGTGGGTTTGAGTGTGCTGTATGTATAAAGCACTCTACAAATATGAAGGAATTGCGTTTGCAGTCTATGCTAGATGAGAACTAGTCAAGTTAGCAGTACATTTCTGGTAATCTGTTGCAGTATTTCAAAATGTTGGAATGTAGGTATTTTACATGGAGCTAGTAAATTAAGTTACACTGTTTGACACTGTCCCTTGAGAGTAGAGTTCTGCCGTTTGTGATTGTTTTCATTTCTAGCACCTAAAACTGTAGAGTAGGCTTGTAGTTGCAGTACATTCTCCCATTGCTGTAGCTTTGTTGATGTGCTGCTTATGTTTTCCAAATTTCTGGGAATTGAACTTTATTCTGATGTCACTGTTTCGTCTGTCCTTTTCATGCCTTTTCCTAAATGGATATAACAATGCAACAATCTCCTAACTACACATCAAGAACAGGAAAATCAAGGAAAGGTATTCTGTACAGTAGCATTTCAAATATGAAACACGTTGTATTATGTACAAATACATCTATGATGTTTTCTATCCTGGAGGACCCTATTTTGATGGGTTTGCTTTTATAAATCAGATTTGCGAGCAGTCTTTGGGCACTTTTTGTTTGTTTGCATGTTTTGCATGAGTCATTTGTTATTGAATCGTTTGCTTTGTGTCATCAGTGACAGTATTTTTTTTTTAAATATGTTCTTTGATTGCTCCAAAATGGAAATAGACTTCAGTTAAAGGGGAAACAAGTAATCCCCAGAGACAGCTTTTCTAGATCCTGTTTCTGTGGTAGGGCATCAAGGTCTGTCTGAAAGCATGCTCATGAACTTCCTCTGTTGCCTTCTAACAGGCAATGTGACCTGGTTTCGATCATTGCTTAAAGTTACTGTACGTTGAAAGCCGAAGTTCAGATAACTTCCTTAGCTGATTTGATTAATTATAACTGTACTAATCAAAAATATATCTGAAGTATTGTGTCAAGAGTTTGTAACTGGCTGTTCCTCCCTATCCCCCCAGTTCTAAGAGGCATGTTTTCATTCAGCTTGGGACGTTAGCAGGTAGATTAGACTGTGAGCACTGGGTTTACAGGAAGCTGCAGAATGTAAAAATAATTACTCTTTTAAAATATTATGTGTTTGTAGTAGGAAACATTAAAAATCGGAGACTATGTTAGTATTTTAGCTAGTTCAGCTTGCACTGGAAGTTTCAGCCTCTAGGTTTTGTCTGTGTGACGCGTCTACACTGAACATGTCTACTGTATTTCATGGTCTGAAAGCCTTGTTCAGGTCAGGAGATGTACTCATCAAAGTTCCCACATAAACCCTGTCTTTCGGACAGACGCAATTTGCATGCTCGTTTGTGGTTTACTGGTAGTAGAAGAGATGTCTTCCAGCATGGTATGCCTTTGTTTTCTTTTGCCTTCAATGGCTTTGCCCAACACCTCAGTTTGGTTGTCAGCATGTGACTTCATGGGAGGTCACCTGTCTCCATCTCCTGTTTATAAACAACTTCATTTTGTTATGATAGTTAACAAGAATTAGTTATTGAGAACTTGAGGAGTGCTGAAATAGCTGCTCTGTGGAGGTTATATTTGTTTGGTTTTCCCTTCCGTCTTGGGACTTGAAGAGCCCTTTTGTTTCATCTTAGTTGTTGATAGTTGAGATGTTAGCACTCTTCAGGCTGGATTCCTTGAGTGCAGATTTCATTAGGACATCAGCGATGTGCTAGAGGGCACTCTCATTGAGTTTGCAGATGGCCCCAAACTGGGGGGATCATTCTATACGCTCCAGGGCAGCGCTGCCATTCAGAGGGACCTTGGCGAGCTGGAGAAAAGGACTGTCAGGCATGTCTTACAAAATTCAGCAAAGACAAATGCCAAGTCCTGCACACAGAGAGGAACAACCTCTTGCTACAAAACATGTTGGGACTGCCTGGCTGGAGAGCTGCTTTGCTGAGAAGGACCAGAGGGTCTTGGCAGGGAGTGAGCTGAGCGTGAGCCAGCAGAGTGCCCTGGCGACTGAGAAGCTCGACAGTGTCCCGGGCTGTATTAAGAGCAGCATAGCCAAGAAACTGAGAAAAGTGATTGTCCATCCTCTTTGGCAACTCACTGGAGTGTGTCCAGCTCCCTGGGTACAATTTTGAGCCCCCAGTGCAAGAGGGACTGGTCTTTCAACAGTGAGCAAATTCAGTGGAGGGCCATCCAGTTTGTCTAGGGCCGGAGTACATGCCCTGTGAGCAGAGGCTGAGGAAACTGGGCTTGTTCAGCCTAGAGAAGAACTGACTTTGAAGGGGACCTAGCTGCAGCTTCCAGTACATATGAGGCGAAGACAAAGCCGCGTTCTTCCCAGTGGTGCATGACAGGAGGTGGAGACACCAGAGGCATAAACGCAAACAAGAGAGTGTCTAACTGAATGTGAGAAGCTGCACTGTGATAAGCACAGTCAAACAGCGAGGCTGTACAGTCTCCTTCCTTGGAGGTGTTCAAGATTGGTCTGGATAAAGCCTTAAACAACCTTATCTGACCTCTTCACTAAGCCTGTCTTGAAGAGGTGTTGGCTAAGAGACTTCCTGAAGTCCCTTCTGACCTGATTTGTCCTATGATCCTATATCCAAGTTGCCTTCATACCGCTGACAAAAGCTTGGTGTGTAGCATAGAATGCCCTGGTTATTATGCCCCTTTTGTCTGTTGAATGCCCTTTTCTGTGCAGCATAGAGAACTGCTGGTGATTCTTCTACCTGAGGATAAGCTTGAGATCTTAACTGTACTTTGTGTTTTTTTTCTTTACATTTTCAGATTAATCTGTAACTGGGTAGAGCATTAGGTAGTGTAGCATGTAGCATAATGTTATACATGTTACATAGAGTAGTAAAATCTCTGCATGTGATGTGTTCTCATGTGTAATATGAGTACTTCAGAGGTTCATGTACTTAGTATTTTGCTAAACCACCAGCATTATGTTAACTGTTAACTAACATAGCGTATTCCTACTATGCTTATTTTTTTTAGTTTAGAGGTGTTTCTTAAACTTGTAGGACATAAGAATCCAAAGGAGAGAGAACTCTGGTATTTTTGTTGTCTTTTTTAATTCAGTATGGTTTGAAAAATAAGTCGCTTTGGAAATAGATTCATTCATGTTGTCTTGTGTTGAATTGACTGCCCAAAGTTTCATTCTCTTATGACCTTTAGAGTTGTCCATGTGAGATATTTATATGTATTGGTTAATTTTTTGCATGCCAAATCTAATTTCAACATGTCAATGAATTTTTACACAGCAATAGATGACTCTTCCCAAGGAGACTCAATAAGGTGAGACTTTGAAAATACCTAGCACGTACCTGAGGAATCATTTGAGAGACACAGCACTCATTTTGCTTTGCTTTTTAAGAAGCTCTGAGAAAGAGGAGGGTGATGACAGTTGGCATACCTCTGAGGAAGAAGAACTCGATTTTACCCCCAAGGTACGGTGCCTTTACAGGAAAAATGTTCTGCAAAAATAAGTGATTTGAAGGCAAGTTTTCTCTGGGATTGACAGAAGCTGCAGTTCCAGCCAATATTCTTTTCTCCTTAGAAGCAGCCTCTGGCCTGCCAGTCTCTCTTCTGCTGTGAGTTTTTCCCTAAAAGACCTGTAACTGTGGCCAAGCATGCAGTAGATTTGTGGTTTGGGGCAAAAGAGCAATAGGTGACGGGATAAACAACCACATGGTTTTATTTACTCTTGTTCATTTGAGTCAGATTTGCAGACCCTGCAAGTTGATAAGTTACTATGCTAACCTATTCTGTTCTTCTCCAAACATTGTTATTATTTCCTGTAAATTTGCTGACAGAATCCTAACTGCTCAGAAAAAGGGCATTTATTTACCAAGATCTACTGAAATCCTTCATCACCTAGTTCTCCTTTCCTCCTCGTCAGGTTCCTCAAGAGCACTCAATAGATGAGTTATTCAAATGGGTCATCTTTTTTCTGCTATGAGATGGCATTCCATGCTTGCATGTAATCTCACACTGCATGTTTTCCCTCTCTTTTGAATGCTTCGGTAGTATTCTTTCTGTCAGCTACAAGCTCTCATAGCTGTTTTTACTGAAGTTCTGAATGGTTTTCAACTTCTGCAGTGATGTCCGGAGCATCTAATCTGTTGCACTGGGACTCTGCAGTGGTGAGGAACCTGAGTGTACTAGTTGAACCCTCTCTGTGATGGTAGAGATACAAGCATGTTTAGTTTGAAATATGGTTTAATTTTCTTGCACTGATTTAAATAGAAATGATGCATTTTTCTGGCATGATTTTTAAATTTAGGGATATTTTAGTAAGTGTACTTGCAGGTACTAATTTATGCATTCAGTCTAGGGATCTTAACAGTTACTTGTGTTATGTGTATTTGCAAGCAAGCATCCTGAAACTGCAATCGTAAATACAGCTGACTTTTACAAATATTAAAACCAGACGTTTAGAACTCTTATGCATCTCAACATAGTTTCGGAAACAATTTGCAAAAGATGTCTGTGCGGTGTTTTGGGGTGAAATACTTACTGAATTGCATATGTGAGAAGTGTTTGCATAGTTAGAACTATAGGATGGAGCAAGCACCTGAGCACTATCAAAAGGACAAGCCGATTGTATTTATTGTTCAAGATTTGATGTGAACAAAGGATTTGTTTTTGTTACCGTTTTAAAAAAATTGGTTTGCTTAAATAAATCTTTATTTACAGAAGCCGCAGAAGCCAAACTTGACACTGTTAATGAAAGCTTCCCAGAAGTTCAGGAAAAAGAGTAAGCTATTTGGAAAAGATTGTATGATATCCTGATATATAAAAGTAGACTTGATAAGTAGGGTTTTGGTTTTTGTGGGTGGTTTTTTGGTTTTTTTTTTCTTTTTTTCTGTTTACATAACTCCTTTTGTTCACATGCATTTTTCCTTTTCTTATGCTTTAAGACGATGGTGATGATTCTAGAATTGAAAGTCCTAAGTCACCAAAGAAAAACCTCAAAGAAGAACAGGAGGAGGAAGATCAGGAAGATGAAGAAACTCAGTCTAAAGACATACAGGTGGAGAAGCAGGGAAAGAAAACAAAACCTAAAGGGGAAATTAATCAGAAATTGAAGTATTTTAGTAATGCTAAGTATGAAGGGGAAGCTTGGTGTGGAACTGGAGATGTCTGTGATGATGATCATAAAATAAGTAAAGAACTTGATGAAAAGGTGGAGGAATCTGTTGATACTCCTGTGTTTTTATAGCTGGGTGTTATGAAAAGGTGCGAGAAAATGTAACTTCTATGTCTCCAAAGATAATGAATAATGAAGTATCTTGCAAGTCAGTGCCAAAACAAGCTGTCTTTCAAAATCTAAATAATTTGCAAGATACACAAGAAAGCCAGAATAGGAAAAGCATGATTCAGGAGAAGTTTCACAGAAATGCAGCAAAAAGCCCAAAGCTTGAAAGCCAAAGACCAAACTCTGTTGTTCTTGAATGTGTGGATGATGAAGATACTGAGGAAGCCCTGAAGCAAGAAAGGGAAAACTTGTGCTTAAATAGCAGTCAAGAAAATTTAAGAGCAGCATTTCACTCAAGCACCAAAGTAAGCATATAGGGATGATCCAATGACAACATTATTTTCTAAGGGTGATACAGGTAAGAAACAAATAGTAAACTGGATTTCTCTTAATACTTATTCTTCACGTATATCCATCTTTCGATCATCCTTTTTGGTATTAGAAAATGTCTCACTGCTAGCCAAATCAGTTTCTTAGGTATAAGAATAATATCAGGCAACATTTTCCATATTTTTTTATATTGGTTGCAGTGGTTTTGCAGTAAAAAGAATAGGCGGTAGACTGTTTCTGGAATCAATTGAATTTTTCTCAGGGGCTTTGCAGAACTGGAGGTGAGACTTAGAACATTAGGCATTGCTTTCTACTCATGTAGATTCCCATGGAAAAACTGAAAGTCTTGTAAAACAAAGCTCAACAAAGTTTCCCTGTTGTCTTACACAAGAAAAGTATTTTTCAAGTTGTCGATGGATGGCAAAAAAGGTGCTTGTTTCGGCTCTTTCCAGCTGCTTTGATCCATTTCTTTTAGGGAGAATCACCTGAATGGGAAGAAAAGGAGGAGGAGCAGGAAAAAGAAGACACAGGTGAAAAGCTACAAACTGCAATTCTTGAGGGAGTGAAGAATTCTATTTGTAATGATAACCATCAAGTCCACAATGCTTCAAAAGAAAATGCTGGTGAGAGAAATGAATTAGTAAATACTAGTCCCAGTTATTCCTCTCTAAATGTTAATGCACACTAAATGAAAGAAAATGGTGATTGACCTCTAAGACAGCAAATGTTTCCCTTGCCTGTGAATGCTAGTGGGCATTGGCAGAGAAGGAAAGCAGCTTTTGTTCCTTTTCATTAATTCTTGAAGAACTGCAATTATGATTTTGGATTCCCAGTAATGCTATACGAAGCAAGTAGCATTCTTGCTTGCATTGCTCTGTTGTCCCTGAAGTAATCTGAACACAACACACACGTGATAAAAAAATGGAGGACTAAGAGTGTCTTGGGTGTGACAGTAGTATTCCCCTTACTGGCCCATATTGTTGGATTGAAAAGCTGAGATTGTTCTTAGCTGAAGGCTAGGAGAGATTTGAGTTAAGCTGAGAGCTGTTTGTTCTAGTGCCTAATCTTCTACAGTTTTAAAATGTAGAGGGTCTCTCCAGTGCCACAGCTGTGTGTGCTTGAAAGCATTACCAGCTTCTTCAGAGTTGAGCACTTTGGTCCTTACCTCAGGTCTCAGAGTAGGAGCAGAAGGCATCTTTTGGATGCAGGGCTTGACCGACGGGGAAAAGCAGAGTGAACTAAAACCACTCAGTGTCTCACTTGTTACCTCATTTATAGGTGCCCTGCCAGCCGAGGGAGCAGAGGAAGATAATGATTCTCCCTGGGATTCCGAGGTACTGTCTGTGGAAGACTCAGGGGTCCCCACAGAAGGGGTGCATGGAGGGGAGGGGTAAGATCCAGAAGCACTTGAGAGCTTGCTGTTGCCTTGAGCCCTAACGCTGATAAGGCTCGTTTCTTCTACTGCTTCTACTCCACGTTTGTAACCAGGGCCTGGCAGGATTGTTGCTTTTTCACCATGCAGCCCTGTTCTGCTGACCTGGTCAGCGATTTTCCTTAGGGTATAACCTAGATGGTTAGCTGCTTCTGATTGGATCCCCTCTAGCTTTTGTAGGTGTGCTCCAGCCCTTTTTGTAAGCTCTGCCTTGCTAGTCTTCATTCAATCCAAATTGGCCTTGTGACTGGGAGTATCGATGTATTCCCTCACCATGCAGGATACGTGCCTAAGAAACATAAGCACAAACTTGAATGTCAGGTACTAGTTCAGTACAGAAGTTGGATCACCACAGACCTGCAGCTATTGGTTCGCAACCCACATCTTGAGTTGCCATGTTAGTTTTCCTTTCTGGCTGTCCAGTTTCTCAGTGTGACAGAACAGTTTAGATGAGTTGTAAGGTTTTTGCCTAAGACCTGAAAACACACACAACTGTTGTGATTTTCCAGTATAGTACATCTTGGTGTGTCCTTTCCTGGGGTCTTATAAAAGGTTTTTGTACCTCTTATATACTTGATACCATGCTGTGCAAGTTGGCTTTTTGCGTAGAAATGAGTTGAAAATGCATTTGTACCAATTGTCATGCATATGTTTTAGATTATAGAGTCGAATTGTGAAGGTCTGAGGGAAGTATCGTCCGGTGTGTTTCTCCCAGCTGCAGACAGACAAGGAATATACTCCAAGATTGTCTCCGAGGAATGCAACAACGGTAACTTCCTGGGGGACTAGATGTTTGTCTGTAGGCATTTATAGACTAAAGTGAACTTTTATGAGTGTCTGTCTTAGCAATGCTGTTCCGATGTGGGTGCATGCTATAGCAATGAAGTGCTTACTTTTTGAATTAACACCAGTAATCATAGCGCTTGCTGGCCCCTTTGTAAAGGAAGTTGTCTTGTTTGCATTCTGTGTGTTCTTTGGACGTGTTTGTAATTTTTTGGATTCAGGTTCTTGTTGCATGATGATGAAAGTGTATGTGTTTTAGGACTGACCTGCCTGAACACTTAAACGTTACTGGATGCTAACGCATCAGAAGAAAGCTGTGATCTGGCTAAACATTTTTACCCCCAGCTTAATTTTTGATAGCTTTCTGTTTCGCTTTGCCTAGGAGCTAAAATGGGACCGAAAGTTCAGGTTTTGTTGCTAAGGGTTTCTGCCTGTGTTTTGTGATACTGTCTCCCTAGCATCTTGAGCATAGGATGGCAGGGAAGTTTTGCTCTTGGGGTAGAACTCTTTCCAGAAGAACTTCTCCTTTACCAGGTGGTTTGTCGATCCTGCTTCTAGGATAGGTACAATAGGACAACTGAAGAAGCTAATCCAGTTTGAGTTTAGTAAGCTAGAAGCAAAACTTGACAAGCTCCTGGGAGCTTCTAAATGGACTTGTTGAGTAGTTGTCATGGAAGTCTGCTTTGTGTGATTCCACTAAGGCAAATTTCAAATCCCTGTGGGAAGGGGGTGAAAGGTCATTATGGTGATCTTTCTAAGGTTTTCCATAGTGCTAGACCACCAAGTGAAGTGAAATGAAATACTGTTTGCTTTTAATTTTTTTTTTTTTTTTTTTTTTGATCCAAAAGTTTTGCTGTGGAGCCGTTCTTAGTAACACTTCACAGACTCATTTCATGCGAGGACTCAAACTCAAAGAATTAAGCAGAGGATTTGAGAAACATAGGTGGGCCAGTAGATTGTGTGGGTTTGGAAATGATTTAATGCTGGACAACATTTAAGGAAAAAAAGTATTTGGAACTATACTACAAATGCAGATGACAACCAAACAACATTTGTTTGTTTCCTTGCAAGCTAAACCAGAACAATTTGATGAGAACTAGCTCGATTTTCTTTTTTCTTTTTTTTTCCTTTTGCTGAATGACACGTGTGAGGTTTCTGTGTCTGCAGCCATGCTTGCCGTGTCCCATCAATGGAAAGGAAAATACTCCTTCACACAAAGCACTTGCAGAATTGCAGTCGGAGCGCTGCTGCGCTGTTTTGTGATCATTCGCTATAGCAGACCGGATTTGGCTTTTGAAAGAATCCTTTTAGAAAACAGGATTCAGCTCCTCAAAAGGACTAAGTATTTTGATTTTGTTCGTTCAACAAGCCCGACCTTATTGCTTCACATGAATTGTCCTAGTTTTGTGATTATTGTTTTTTAAATCCAAGGTGCGTGATGGGAAGTGTGTGGTGTCCATTTCTGGTATAGTCATCCAAATGCTATACGATGAGGCAAACTGAATGTTAGGTATCATACTCTTGATGAAAGAATGCTTTCAACTAATACTTAGCTGTAAACCTGGTGATGTTGAATGGAGGAAAAGAGACCTTCAATTAAATAAAATCACTTTTTTCAAAACCTTTTTTTTTTTAACCTCCAGGCTTTTCAGAGAAACCCAGCAATTCCCAGGTAAGTATTTGTTCATGTCAGATGGGCTACTTGTTGTCCTCATTGAATAGTATGTGGTTACTTTGAAATTGGCCTATTGTCATTGGATTGTGTCTTTTCTAGCTGAAGACTCCAGAATCAGCTTTGGAAATGAAGGAAACCTCTCCTAAAAAAAGGCAGCAGGAATCAGGTAACGTTTAGTTCATGTGGTTCTGCGTTTAGCTTCATAATCTTTCTGGAGAGGAGTATTTAATAAAGCATCTGATGTATTTGTTTTGCAGATCTGTTGGAGGAATTAGGTTTAGGAGATGCAGATGATATTGAAGGTATTCATAGCAGTCTCTGTAGTGTTTTGGGTTTTTTTATGGCCAGACACATTGTACTGGCATGTTTTTTTCCTAATACTAAATTAATGGTTCTAGCAAGGTGTTCTGGGAAAAGAAGGTCTACTGAAATACGCCTCTATGCATGTGTGTGCTCCTCCTCTGGTCTGCCATTCAACACTGCAAATACCCTTCCATGATGTGGGCTTCCTCCTCTATACCTGCTGTCATCTCCCCTTTGCAGGGGAGTCCTGAAGTTTGCTTTCCTTCCAGTTTCTCAAAAAAACCCTTCCTGATATTTGCGGTTCCCCGAGCATGTGCCGTAGCTGATTCCGGGCTAGGGATCTGCAATTTAAGCTGTCCAGGTGCTGCAGGTGAGACAGAAAGGATCGTTCTTGGGCTCATCCGGTAGCTGTACGTAGCAGGAATGATTGCTTCCCTGGCTTTTCTCTACCTGTCTGGCAGTTGCTTTGGAACGTGTAGCAAATACATTCCTTTGAGGCTGGAAACTGCCCAGCAGGTTCAGAGGCAGGGGAAGGAAGCGGGGAAGAGAGACAAGGTGGGAGGAAATGACAGTGTCAGCGTGTGGCCAGGAATTCTCTGTCTTTGGAAACAAGGATAAAAGTGACACAGCTAGTTGGTCCACTATAAATTGGAGGGAGGATATATGACTTCAGTGGTTTTTTAGTTTCCTTGTTTTAACGTTTATTGATTTCCATATCTACTATTGAGATGAGTTTTTAAGAGTTGCTACATTCAGCTATTGAAAATAGAAATGAGAGAGAGGTGAACAGATCTGTCAGCAAGTACTTGAACTTGTAACTTTGAAGTATAGAATACAAATGGTTCCAAGCACCTTGGCATCCTCGCTTTAGGGGGATAAAAAAAGTACCGTGTTTCTTTTGGCAATAATAGAGATTAAACTTCTCCCTAGGAAAAATCTCTCTCTCTCCTCTTGCTCTTCCAGTCCTCCTCTCCACCACCTCTTCCTCTCGCTCTTCTCGTCTCTCTCATGTCTTTGCAGTGGGTAAGCAAGAGCAGGTCCTCTTGTGCCCTTTATTTTGTGGTGATAGCGTTTTTATAAGATGCATAGAGGCTTCTTAAAAGTTGTTCAAGCATGAGTGCTGGTTTTGTCTGTATTACACAATAATGTGAGATGTAGCCCCATAGCGGATCATTACGTTATATATACGTTTGTATAATATTACAAACACAGAACAACCACCTTTTCGTAGCTCCTTTGGTGTCAGCTACTTTTCTGGTGTGTCTTTATTCATTTGTGCCATGTTAGTGTTTCCCCAGGTGTTATCGTGAAGATCAAGTGTTAAGAAGTACATGTGACAATTTCCTTCCAACTTTTATGGTTGGCTTTTGGTTTAAGCAATTTAGATTGCTTCAGCAAAGCATCACAGTTCCTGCGGCACAAATCTGTATGACTCTAAAAGGCCTGAATGCCATCCTTCACAAGTTTATTTCATAAATCTGGAAAAAAGGTGCAGTATCTTGCACAACTGAGTGTTCAATGAGAGATTAGATTTCCCGATCTATTTACTTTGTTACTACTCATCAGAACTTATTGAAATGTATTTTTGGGTCAATAGTGTTGAGTCAGCTTGGATCGGTAGTGTTGTTCCTATCTTTTCTGTATAGAAGAGTAGCTGCTTTGCACTGTAATCTGCACAAAATCACTATGGAAGACAATTGATGAGGAGGGAAATCTCAGAGGAGAGAGGAGTGGTAAAGGCTACTTGGAGAGAGCACTAGAAGTCACATGAGTGAATCCTGAGTCAGTTTTACCTAATGGAGTAGCTTAAAAGAGCCAAATGAAGATAGTCGCATCTGGCCAGGAACCCACTGAGACTGAACCTTTTGTTTGTCTGGTAGAGAAGAGATTTGGATGTTAATCCCCTAAGATAGAAACAACTTTTGTGTGTTTGGCGTGTGTTGGAGCTGTGAGCCCATACTCTGTGTTTCAGTGGCAATGCTGAGGTGTTGAGCGTCTGGGAAGGTGCAGGGTAACACCCCTCTGTCCAGGAAGAGCTTTCTTGGTGGCGCTACAAAACGCGCGTTGTTGCTTCATGATTTTAGTGTGAGGATGTTTTGGACAGTGTTTCTACATTAGCTGCTGTGCAGCGGAAAGTAGTAGTAAGTGCCAAATTCTGGAGCTGTAGGCTGGAGAGCAGGTGACCTAAACTCTGTATCTCACCGGACTGCAGCATGCAGGAGTGTCTTCCTGAATTGGGCTGGGTGTTGCTTGTAGCTGTGTCAGCTGTTGTGCATATCCATCTTCTGCTGGAAAGGAGGCAAGAGGAGGTGGCAGTGAAAAGGAAATACCATGATGTGACCAGGCGTGAAGAAACACTCACTTCTTAGGTTGTCCTTAGCAAGAGAAGCACTGCGCATCTTTTGGATGCAGGGCTTGACCGACGGGGAAAAGCAGAGTGAACTAAAACCACTCAGTGTCTCACTTGTTACCTCATTTATAGGTGCCCTGCCAGCCGAGGGAGCAGAGGAAGATAATGATTCTCCCTGGGATTCCGAGGTACTGTCTGTGGAAGACTCAGGGGTCCCCACAGAAGGGGTGCATGGAGGGGAGGGGTAAGATCCAGAAGCACTTGAGAGCTTGCTGTTGCCTTGAGCCCTAACGCTGATAAGGCTCGTTTCTTCTACTGCTTCTACTCCACGTTTGTAACCAGGGCCTGGCAGGATTGTTGCTTTTTCACCATGCAGCCCTGTTCTGCTGACCTGGTCAGCGATTTTCCTTAGGGTATAACCTAGATGGTTAGCTGCTTCTGATTGGATCCCCTCTAGCTTTTGTAGGTGTGCTCCAGCCCTTTTTGTAAGCTCTGCCTTGCTAGTCTTCATTCAATCCAAATTGGCCTTGTGACTGGGAGTATCGATGTATTCCCTCACCATGCAGGATACGTGCCTAAGAAACATAAGCACAAACTTGAATGTCAGGTACTAGTTCAGTACAGAAGTTGGATCACCACAGACCTGCAGCTATTGGTTCGCAACCCACATCTTGAGTTGCCATGTTAGTTTTCCTTTCTGGCTGTCCAGTTTCTCAGTGTGACAGAACAGTTTAGATGAGTTGTAAGGTTTTTGCCTAAGACCTGAAAACACACACAACTGTTGTGATTTTCCAGTATAGTACATCTTGGTGTGTCCTTTCCTGGGGTCTTATAAAAGGTTTTTGTACCTCTTATATACTTGATACCATGCTGTGCAAGTTGGCTTTTTGCGTAGAAATGAGTTGAAAATGCATTTGTACCAATTGTCATGCATATGTTTTAGATTATAGAGTCGAATTGTGAAGGTCTGAGGGAAGTATCGTCCGGTGTGTTTCTCCCAGCTGCAGACAGACAAGGAATATACTCCAAGATTGTCTCCGAGGCATGCAACAACGGTAACTTCCTGGGGGACTAGATGTTTGTCTGTAGGCATTTATAGACTAAAGTGAACTTTTATGAGTGTCTGTCTTAGCAATGCTGTTCCGATGTGGGTGCATGCTATAGCAATGAAGTGCTTACTTTTTGAATTAACACCAGTAATCATAGCGCTTGCTGGCCCCTTTGTAAAGGAAGTTGTCTTGTTTGCATTCTGTGTGTTCTTTGGACGTGTTTGTAATTTTTTGGATTCAGGTTCTTGTTGCATGATGATGAAAGTGTATGTGTTTTAGGACTGACCTGCCTGAACACTTAAACGTTACTGGATGCTAACGCATCAGAAGAAAGCTGTGATCTGGCTAAACATTTTTACCCCCAGCTTAATTTTTGATAGCTTTCTGTTTCGCTTTGCCTAGGAGCTAAAATGGGACCGAAAGTTCAGGTTTTGTTGCTAAGGGTTTCTGCCTGTGTTTTGTGATACTGTCTCCCTAGCATCTTGAGCATAGGATGGCAGGGAAGTTTTGCTCTTGGGGTAGAACTCTTTCCAGAAGAACTTCTCCTTTACCAGGTGGTTTGTCGATCCTGCTTCTAGGATAGGTACAATAGGACAACTGAAGAAGCTAATCCAGTTTGAGTTTAGTAAGCTAGAAGCAAAACTTGACAAGCTCCTGGGAGCTTCTAAATGGACTTGTTGAGTAGTTGTCATGGAAGTCTGCTTTGTGTGATTCCACTAAGGCAAATTTCAAATCCCTGTGGGAAGGGGGTGAAAGGTCATTATGGTGATCTTTCTAAGGTTTTCCATAGTGCTAGACCACCAAGTGAAGTGAAATGAAATACTGTTTGCTTTTAATTTTTTTTTTTTTTTTGATCCAAAAGTTTTGCTGTGGAGCCGTTCTTAGTAACACTTCACAGACTCATTTCATGCGAGGACTCAAACTCAAAGAATTAAGCAGAGGATTTGAGAAACATAGGTGGGCCAGTAGATTGTGTGGGTTTGGAAATGATTTAATGCTGGACAACATTTAAGGAAAAAAAGTATTTGGAACTATACTACAAATGCAGATGACAACCAAACAACATTTGTTTGTTTCCTTGCAAGCTAAACCAGAACAATTTGATGAGAACTAGCTCGATTTTCTTTTTTCTTTTTTTTTTCCTTTTGCTGAATGACACGTGTGAGGTTTCTGTGTCTGCAGCCATGCTTGCCGTGTCCCATCAATGGAAAGGAAAATACTCCTTCACACAAAGCACTTGCAGAATTGCAGTCGGAGCGCTGCTGCGCTGTTTTGTGATCATTCGCTATAGCAGACCGGATTTGGCTTTTGAAAGAATCCTTTTAGAAAACAGGATTCAGCTCCTCAAAAGGACTAAGTATTTTGATTTTGTTCGTTCAACAAGCCCGACCTTATTGCTTCACATGAATTGTCCTAGTTTTGTGATTATTGTTTTTTAAATCCAAGGTGCGTGATGGGAAGTGTGTGGTGTCCATTTCTGGTATAGTCATCCAAATGCTATACGATGAGGCAAACTGAATGTTAGGTATCATACTCTTGATGAAAGAATGCTTTCAACTAATACTTAGCTGTAAACCTGGTGATGTTGAATGGAGGAAAAGAGACCTTCAATTAAATAAAATCACTTTTTTCAAAACCTTTTTTTTTTTAACCTCCAGGCTTTTCAGAGAAACCCAGCAATTCCCAGGTAAGTATTTGTTCATGTCAGATGGGCTACTTGTTGTCCTCATTGAATAGTATGTGGTTACTTTGAAATTGGCCTATTGTCATTGGATTGTGTCTTTTCTAGCTGAAGACTCCAGAATCAGCTTTGGAAATGAAGGAAACCTCTCCTAAAAAAAGGCAGCAGGAATCAGGTAACGTTTAGTTCATGTGGTTCTGCGTTTAGCTTCATAATCTTTCTGGAGAGGAGTATTTAATAAAGCATCTGATGTATTTGTTTTGCAGATCTGTTGGAGGAATTAGGTTTAGGAGATGCAGATGATATTGAAGGTATTCATAGCAGTCTCTGTAGTGTTTTGGGTTTTTTTATGGCCAGACACATTGTACTGGCATGTTTTTTTCCTAATACTAAATTAATGGTTCTAGCAAGGTGTTCTGGGAAAAGAAGGTCTACTGAAATACGCCTCTATGCATGTGTGTGCTCCTCCTCTGGTCTGCCATTCAACACTGCAAATACCCTTCCATGATGTGGGCTTCCTCCTCTATACCTGCTGTCATCTCCCCTTTGCAGGGGAGTCCTGAAGTTTGCTTTCCTTCCAGTTTCTCAAAAAAACCCTTCCTGATATTTGCGGTTCCCCGAGCATGTGCCGTAGCTGATTCCGGGCTAGGGATCTGCAATTTAAGCTGTCCAGGTGCTGCAGGTGAGACAGAAAGGATCGTTCTTGGGCTCCTCCTGTAGCTGTACGTAGCAGGAATGATTGCTTCCCTGGCTTTTCTCTACCTGTCTGGCAGTTGCTTTGGAACGTGTAGCAAATACATTCCTTTGAGGCTGGAAACTGCCCAGCAGGTTCAGAGGCAGGGGAAGGAAGCGGGGAAGAGAGACAAGGTGGGAGGAAATGACAGTGTCAGCGTGTGGCCAGGAATTCTCTGTCTTTGGCAACACTGTAATTTGCACAAAGTTATTATGGAAGACAATTGATGAGGAGGGAAATATTAGAGGAGAGAGGAGTGGTAAAGGCTAATTGGAGAGAGCTCTAAAAGTCACCTCTCGATACTAGCTAGAGAACAGGCAGAGTAAAAGGTGGGGGATTTTCATCTTTTGTATGCAGAGAGAAGTCTGGGTGCTGGCAGGTCTGACTTTTCCAGCTTTCAGGCAGATACAGTTGACCAGAAAAGCTTATTCAGTCTGTGTTGCGCAGTCTTCCTCAGAAAACGTGTCCCAGCTCTCCTGTATCCACAAAAAACTTCATCTGTCTTTTAAGCAAAATGGTGGTGCCCATGTTCCATGCCGGAAGTGGTCACACGTAGGAAGTGGTATGGTAGGAAGCTGCATGCATGTTGCAGTTTGTGACTTGAGTGGAAACTGGAGGAGTTCCGTCTATCTGAGAGATTGACCGCCCCCTGCTGAACTTGGAGTGGAGAGGCTTCCAGGTGTGCTAGAAACTCGGAGCACACTGGTGTGTCTAGACTCTTCTCATTCTAGGAGATATTGTTACCACTTAAGATGCTTATGTGCAAATTATCAACATACTGGATGCCTAGTTATGCCTAATCTGTGCCCCGTTCTGCTTTCTTGAGTTCTTTTTGTTTTGTTTTCTGAAAGGATGTTACATATCACTGTGATGTTGATGCAGATACCCCTCTTGAATTTCATCGGGTTCCAATGCTTCTGGCCACCCCTCCCAATTAGCACTCCAAAAGCTGTGTGCTCGGTGAGGGAGGGACTTGCTGGGTCCAGTTATCCAGCCATGTTACAATGCTAGTAAGAGGGACAAAGACCCATCTCCACAAACTATGCATAACTGTTGGAGGAAATGAAGATGTTGACCTCCAAATTATAGAGGTTATTTGTATAGAAGCTAAGTGTTTACTTATTCCAAGCGTCCTGGTATTGATAATTTATAACACTCCCTACGGTACCTATCTGCCATCTACAAATGGTCCTTGGCTGCCTGCACTTTTGTCCTTTATTTGTACTGCTGGTTGGAGCCTTCATCTGCACCAGCAAACAGCTTGGTACTGGGATATCTATAAGCATCAGGAAAGGCTAAATCTGACTTTTTCTTGTTTTTCGGGATTGCAGAGTAAAAGTGTCTGTTTTCCTTATGGAATATTATCCTTAGATAATCAAGTATCATTGTTATTATCTTTAATACCTGATAGATTGTCTGAAATACATTATAGTCATCAATAGTTCATCAATAGATCATCATAACAACTCTGACATAAGTGCTATCAGCTCAGTAATGACTAATGTGTGTTGGGAAATGCCTTATGTTAAAATACCCAAAAAATACATTTACAAAAAATCCAGGAAATTGCATCCACCAGTGACTGAGGTGGGAGGAGAAGATTTTTATTTCACACTGTGTAACCTGAGGTTAGGATTGACCTCTGGAAACCTATATGACTGACTGAGGAGCTTAGGTTCCCAATTCAGACATATGAGTTGTGACTCTAAGTTTCTATCTAATGTAATCCCTTTCAAGAAATGAAACTTCCAAAACGAATCACTTAAACAGAAAATGCCAGAAGTGAGTTTGGCCCTGTGAGTTATTAATACTGGATCCTTTTGTATTATTATGACAATACCTATTTTCTCCCTGTCTTGATCACTTTCACTGTAGGAAGAATACTGTGTACCTCTTTAGCAGTGAAGCTTTGTTTATAGAAAGGCTGTTGTATAGAACCCATAGAATTGTGGAGCGGGAAAGGAGGTGCAGAGTGCTCAAGGTGAAAAGCCTCCATCTCTGTTTTTAGGTGCCACACTAAAGCTGCTGGGACTTGTTTCTTTCTGAGTACTTGAGACTTCAGAGTGTTGTGTGCCTTCCACAAAACCAGTGGCAACGAGTTGCTGCTTCTAAATTGTATCTGGGACTGTTTGGAGTCCAATTCTCAGATGTAACAGAGATTCAAGGCAGACACCCCATAATGGGGAGCTCAGACTGAGTGACTGCTTCTGAGGTGTTTGTGACTTGTCCAATATTCCTTAGAGATTCTGGGAGAGGAAAGGTGAATCCTGTTTTCAACAGTACAAGTGAAATGTTTCTCGACATTTCACAGGCCTGTCTTTGATTGTGCCTCACTTGTTTCTTCTGCAAGAGATGAGGCAGCAGTTTGACTGAAATACTCGTTCCAGATCCACATCTAGAGACAGATTTGTTTCATGCGTGGAGAAAAGCTGGGGCCTTACTGATTTCAGGCTGTGATTTCGTTGCGTGTGATTTTCTGTGCACAACACACAGGGAGGTTAAAATTGCTGGTGGAATGTAGCCAGTTGCTGCACAGCACACAGTGTGTCAGAGAGAAAGAGAGAGGGATATCACGCACCTTTAAGAAACAGGAATTTTGTTATTTGTGACCATGTATATCGATTTCTTTGGCACATTTCCTTTATGCATTAAAAACTAAAATGCCCTGGAATAAAGGCATTCACACAGATGCATCTTGAATCTGTATGACGATAGTTTTATCTCTAGGAGCTCCCAGATTTGAGGGGATGTGTTATTTTGCATTAAGATTTTTCTCACAAATGTGATGATTCAAGATGTACTCTTGGTGTAAATAACTAATCTTAACTCATGCTTGTTATAAAAGTGCTTCTATTTTTCGCTGTAGGTGAGCACTCGGGATCTACCTGTCGTATGTCATCAGCAGCTGAAAAAGAAGACCTCAAGGATGCCTTTGAAAATGATGAGATGCCCGTATGTAAAACAAAATATTTTGAATTAGAGTCTGAACTGGTTGATTGTGTTATAGACCAAGGTAAAAAAACAAACCTTACCAGTCAGTAAATAATGCTGAAGAGAGAGGCCTGTAGATGAAAGTTGTCTTACAGTCTGAAGTAAATTTGGATACAATCTTCTAAGGGTGGGGTAAAACCTTTGTCATTATGTTGGATGCTTGCTGTTATACTGACTTGTTTCCAGCTGGTTTGCTTATATTTTGACCGGTATTCTTCCTTTTGTGCAGTGCTGACAAACAGTGCAGTCATGCATTTTTTCCCTATACAAAATGCACATTCAAGTGAAGAGGGAGATTAGTCTATTATATGGTTATCTGCTTGGTTAAACATGCCTGCTCTTCCTCTTTGTGAGAGAAAGATCAAGCAAAACCACTTGAAATATGGTGACCTTTCTGATCCTTTCTCTGCCTCTGCAAAATACGTGCTTGTTTGACCATGGTAATAAGTGTTTGAAAAGGTTGTGGGTTTGTTTTTTTTTCAGAGGACATTCTAGAATAAGGCAGGCATCCTGTTCGTGTTGGGCGTACAGGACAGGGCTGGATAGAGAGGTCTGGAATCTTGTGTACCACCTCGAGGGACAGTGGAGTAAATGATTTCCACCCCACACCCAAGCACCATGAAAGAGGGACATGCTTAATTTTAACAGGCAGAGCAGAGAACTGAAGCCTACTATAAGCTGGTAGTAGTTGGGCAATGAGCTTGGGAATGGAGAGGCTGAGACAGGTGGTGGCTGGTTGAGGTGCTCCTGCCCTTTTCTGAAGGAGGAATTTGTGTAGAGGGGGAAAAGGGCCTGGCTAATGAGAAGAGAGAGCGAGGAGTTGGATGGTCTTAGCCCATGGGGACCCCAAGGCTGCAGGCCCTGTTGCGAAGGCACCAGGAGCTAAGGAGACACATGGGGAGTGAGGATGTTGGGAGGAGGGTGACAGATGACTGGAGTAGTCAGAGCTATTGAGGAACAGAGCGTGGGGTCAGGGAGATGGGCTGGGGTGGACCTGCGACAGCATGGTACGGTTTCCATACAAGCTTGGGTTCCTGATTTTTTGGGGGATGAGGGAAGGAATGGACAGGTTTCCCTAATTAATGCTTCTCTTTGGAGCTTGGAATGGAATTTAATATTTCTGAATCTTGGGTGAAGATCTAGTCCTAACTCTGCCAGTTCTCCATGTGCTGGACAGTGGAAAGCTTGTCATGTTCATCCAGGCTGTATTAGCTTAGCTGGCAGGGGACTGTAAAATGTCAGACAGTGGAGAATGGTGGAGGAAAGAGGGTGAGAAAATGTAGGCAGTTGTGATGAAAAATGGTAATAAAGCAATACAATGTGAAAAAATGAATTGCATTTTGATAACTGCTACCACATACGGAAAGCAGGCAGGATAAAAGGTAAAAGCAACCTTAATGTCTAAATGAATCTAATCCAAGATCTAAACATATCTAGTCCAAGAGAAACTACAGTAGGTCCTTGCATTTTTAAGAAAATGATGATTCAGTGAACCTTTAATTTAGTGTCACTCAATATTTTTTTATTATAAAAACTGCTTTCAAACTTTCTTATTTCTATTATTTCTGTTGAATGCTGAGTTTGCAACAGAAATTACCTAGATTAACTGTAACTTCCTTTTCCTTGGTAATCTTTCTATCTGTACCTGTTTGCTTAAGGGTAAATATATTTTAGAAACTATCAACTTGACACAGAAAACAGCATGGGAAAATCAGACTGACAAAGCAGAAATTCCACCTCAGGGAGCCCTAGTGGCAAATGAGGAATTGCACAGTGCTGACAAGCAGTTAAGTCCAAAACCCTGGGAAGAAAGATACGAAAGAATGTGAGTTGAAAGTGAGAAAAGGGAATTGAAAACAAATTTTAAAAGTATTACAGCAGAGCTGAAGCAGCTGTTTGGTGAAATTAATGAAACTCGGAAAAGTACTTCCCTTGCGGGAGAAATGTCAGAAGTGAAGAGTTCTTGTGTTGTTTCATCTCGTGCAACAGAATCAGATAGGAAGTTAGAAAATAAAGGTGAATTTGGAGAACTTAAACTTAAGCGAGGTGGAAAAGTACCCAAAATGGAAATTGTCATTCCAAGTCTTGGTGTCCTTCCTGATCAAAATAACTTAAATGCAAATCTGGAAGGTAGCTGGAGTACAGATGAAGACGAGAGCACAAACCATACAGATAAGATAACGGTGCCTCTAGCCAAAGGAGAGGAAGAGAAAAGGCCTGCGATGGAAATGGAGGAGAATGAAAATGGAAGTAGTAGGAATGTAATTAGGAATGTAATGGGAAGACCTGAATATTCCCCAAGACGTAACTTAAACACAAGTATTTTGGATGATGTTTCTACTATTCTTCCTAAAATGCAATGTGTTTCTACAAGTAATGAAAATGCACTTTTTGTAAGAGAAAGGAAACTTGGAAAAGACTCTGGATTTAATGGTGATGTTCCCAGGGAGTGCCTTATCAACAGTAATAAAAGAGGAGAAACAGAAATTGAAAGTCTTCTTGCAAATGCTCAGCCGTTGTGTGGCACACTGAAAAAGAATCTTGATGAAGAACTAAAACAAGATATGGAAAGATTTAAGAGTAAGGTAGGAGTGCTGCAAATAGTATTCCTGGCTTTGCAGAAAGAGAAGGTACAGCTGCAAAAAGAGGTAGAAGTTCACCTGCTACTCCTTATTCTTTAGTCTTTCTCCATATCAATGGTCCTGTTCACTTCAGCTATTCATCATTAAGGGAAGATGCTTTGTGCAAATTGGGTTTTGTTTTAATGGAAATACATGAGTTATGAATAAAGAGAGAAGTGGAGAGTTGTCCTTTTCCCCCTTTTTTGGAAAACAGTCTGTGTTACTGTTGCAGTTCAACAGTAGGTGGCACTCAGTTCCAGTGTCAATAATTCTCACTTCTTTGCCAGAAAAAGAAATGCGCACAGTGCTGTCAATTCTGATTCTGAATCAAAGAATGAAAATAGCTTCTGAACAGGGTCTTGAATGATCTATTGATTTGCTGTGGTTTCGGCACGGTGTGTCTTCCTTGTCCTTGGCCAAAATTCCTGTTTGCTGTGAAACCATTTCTGCCTGTGCATTTGGGATCTGTTTTCTTTTTACCCTCATTAAGGACACAGTAGCCCCGCACACTTCCACGTGATTTTTGTTGTTGTGTTTTTACAGCTAACATTGTGCAGTCCTTCTAGCTCTTTGTCCATCAGTAATGCTTTCACTTTTTGTTGTTCGTGTTTTAAAAAACACTGTTTTCTTTCTAAGGGCTGTGTTTTTGTTATCTCTTTTATCATGAGTGAATTCAAAGTACTTTCAATGGCTTAACACACTTTGTAGTGTAATTTTGTGAAAGTGCTTCTCCGTATGAATTTTATTTTTTTTTCTTTTATGTGATTTCGGAGGTAAACACTGAATTATTCAGTCTTGAGTATGGTGTTTCTTCTAGAAATACTGAGAAATACACGCAGTTTAACTTTCTTTTTGTAGGTTGAGAAGGAAAAAAGCAAACAAAGATGTTTCAAAACTGAGGTGATGGCAAACCAGGAAGATCTTGATAAATTAAATCCACCACCAGGCAACATTACTGATCAGCCAATGAAACAAAAGGTTACTCTAAGGAAGAAGGACTCTTCAAAAATTGAGACTGGAAACACTGCAGAAGTCAAAGACAAAAAGAATTTTTCATCTGAGGAGAGGTCGAGATGCATCAAGATGCCAATGAAAGGGTAAACTAAGGAAATAATGTCTAATTTTTATTTGTAGTACTACTCTAAGTATCTTTTAGGTTTTCAAATATTGTAGTAGTTGAAGTAGTTTCCTCAATGCCGAAAGCCATGCCGAGTAGTCCACTGCTTCTCAAAAATTTAAGAAAAAACAAAAGAAAATTAAAACCCCTAAGCTCATAATGGAGGTTCAAGGGTATTGATTTATTGCGTGCTCAAAAAAAAAAAAAAAACAAACAGACAAATTCCTGCAGATTTCCTTGTCAATACCGAGGCAAAATGCGCCTTCAAAACCAGAGCTGAAGACTGAAAAACTCCCTACTTATTTTTGTAGGAAATGGCCAACCAGGAAATAGGAACTTACAGTTTACTTCGCGTTCTCCCTTTTCTAGATTATTTTGAGTGATCTTCATGCAGTTGGTGTTTTCATAAAGTCCAGATGTTCTTTGTCAGGAAAAGGGAAAAGATATTACCAAACCAAGCTCAAAAGTTTGACGAAGGCACAGATAATTTTACGCAACCCTAAGCAGGAGTTTTTTCCTGTCTGTCCTTCAAAGGCATCTCTGCTCTAGGTACTTCCTCTAATGGGGATATGAAATATGTTTCAGCTTAGCTGAATCTAGCTCAGATTCCACATTTCTTGCTCATTCCTAGGGGAACATTATTAAAATACTTGAGTGTCTTCCAGGGTCTTTGGAGTCAACTCTGTATTTTGTCATAGGTATTCTTCATCTCCGTTGTTTCTGGGCAGCATCTTAAGTACATCTGTTACACAGGGCTTTTTTAAGTAAAGCTACTCAGCTGATGATCTCCCTTTCTTTCTATCCCTTTCTTTCTATCCCTTTCTTTCTATCCCTTTCTTTCTATCCCTTTCTTTCTATCCCTTTCTTTCTATCCCTTTCTTTCTATCCCTTTCTTTCTATCCCTTTCTTTCTATCCCTTTCTTTCTATCCCTTTCTTTCTATCCCTTTCTTTCTATCCCTTTCTTTCTATCCCTTTCTTTCTATCCCTTTCTTTCTATCCCTTTCTTTCTATCCCTTTCTTTCTATCCCTTTCTTTCTATCCCTTTCTTTCTATCCCTTTCTTTCTATCCCTTTCTTTCTATCCCTTTCTTTCTATCCCTTTCTTTCTATCCCTTTCTTTCTATCCCTTTCTTTCTATCCCTTTCTTTCTATCCCTTTCTTTCTATCCCTTTCTTTCTATCCCTTTCTTTCTATCCCTTTCTTTCTATCCCTTTCTTTCTATCCCTTTCTTTCTATCCCTTTCTTTCTATCCCTTTCTTTCTATCCCTTTCTTTCTATCCCTTTCTTTCTATCCCTTTCTTTCTATCCCTTTCTTTCTATCCCTTTCTTTCTATCCCTTTCTTTCTATCCCTTTCTTTCTATCCCTTTCTTTCTATCCCTTTCTTTCTATCCCTTTCTTTCTATCCCTTTCTTTCTATCCCTTTCTTTCTATCCCTTTCTTTCTATCCCTTTCTTTCTATCCCTTTCTTTCTTTCCCTTTCTTTCTTTCCCTTTCTTTCTTTCCCTTTCTTTTGTAGTAAACTTTCCCCAAATGCCAAAGTTTCAAAGAAAAATAAAAAACAGGCTTCAAAGAAGAAGGCTGATCAGCAGATGAGTTCTTCTACTGGGAATCATTTTCAAGTACTGGATGACAGCACTTTCAGTGAAACATCTCAAGATGGAAGAAGGTACTGAATAGAAGGAATATTGTAAATAAAACTTTTTCATGATAAAGGTTGACCTAAAAGCTAACGGGAAGTTTTGTAAACCAGAGTGCACAATGATTCTTATTCTTTCATATGACAATACTACCTGATGCCCTTTGTATTCAAAACTACTTGTTTTTAGCTTGGAGTGCTTTGAGCATACCAGCCAAGTTAATGATAAGGTCAAACGTGCACAAATTCTGAATAATTACCTGAGTGTGAGTGTGTGTGTGTGCATAAATATATATATTTTATCTTTTCCAACAGAGAGAGGAGAGACTAAAATTACTCTTCCACTGCAGGCATCTTAGTTCTTTCTGCCTTTTGAATTATTTTTTTTTTCCAGCTCTATCCCCTCCCGACTTCTTGCTTGCCCCAAAGTTACTGTTGCGGGAGACAAAGTGAGAAACAGTAGGTGCTGATGCTGTCCAAGCACTGTCCAGCAACAGCTCAAGCATTGGTGTGTTATCAACACTGCCCTGGGCAGAAATCTAACACGCAGCAATGTGCGAGCTGCTATGAAGAAAATTAACTCCATCCCAGCCAGACCCAGTACACCAGAGAATCCAACATTAGGTTGCTTTGACCTGTAAGAGAAGGATTCTCAATACTGAAAAGAGCTGAACCTCTAGATTTAAATAGCAAATGCACATAACTCTGTATCTGCATCTCTCTCTATATATATCTATAGCTGTAAGATTCCTGTCACCTTGGGTAAAGTGCAGAGAATAGTAATTTCAGCTATTTGCTTAATACCTCCTGGCAAAAATACCTTTCCAATAGACATAATGCTACACAAATTTTTTTCAGTCTTCAACTCCATCTAACAAAATTCTCATACTAATTTTTACTTTAATTCACTACTGACGTTAAGTTGCAGAGCAACCTTAGATATTGTTCATAATGCAATATAAATATTCCAGTACTGAAATATGTTTCTGTTTTCCAGACCTGCAGCAAAACTAGGGAGTGAAAAGAACAAGGTAATGTAAAATTAATGTCTTGATAAATAGCTTGTGTCAGCCTTCAGTCACTTAGATGGGAACAGTGTTTATGTAGTGATCAACCAGATGCACAAATTACTGCTAGTATGCAGCTTTGTAATATTTGAGCCAAATCTATGGACTGTGAATGAGGGAAATGCATCATTCATGCATTTGTAATGATGTGTAATAGTATATAGTTGTATACAGAAAAGCCAGTTTATCTAGTGGAAGAGAGAAACAAGGAATTAAATGCCAAGTGTACCGATTTAAGAGAACAAGTCTTTAAATATGAGACTGACAAAGTAGAAAGAGAGGTAAAGTATACGCTTACAAAGAACAATTTAAAGTTTGTCAGTTCTTGAAATTCTTTTATGTTTCTAAAATGTATCAGGTATAAGTTATGTGCATGGGCTCAAATAATGCTGTTTTATTCTGGTTTGCCTTGTTTCTCTTGGAATTATGGAAGGTTTTGGCGAACAGGATGTTACTGCTCAGATCTGAGCAGTGAACAGAACACAGGTATCTAGGTCTAAGCTTTGATCAAGAAAGGTGATTCTTCTCTAGAACTTTTTTCACCTTTTCTTTAGTCCATTTTTGCCCTCTGGAATGATTTTAATTATTTAATGGGTTTTATCTATGTATCACACTGATGACACAAGTAAGAGTGGTATAAAGGGAAGAACAAGCCAAAATGCAAGGGTTGTGAAATGAAGATGCAGACAAGTGAAGCGGTGGGGGATGAATTTATATTAAGCTCCTACATCAAAAAAAAAAAAATTTGCTTTTCCATAAGTTGCTATCGAAATTGAAGAGTATTAGTAGTGGCCAGTATTAATTTATGGATGTTTTTGGGGGTTCTAAGGGTCCTGCCTGGTCCTCAAGAAGTTCATTTCAGACACTGACCTAAGCTTCCTATTCTCTGTTTTATGATGTGTGGCCATATTTAAATGTGTTCTTTCTTTGTGACTCTGTGAAAGACTAATTAACTGGACAGAAGACTCATTAGGACATCCGTTAAACTGTCTTTCTGCAAATTCACACAGTACATGAATATGAAACATGCTCCTATGCAGAGCACTAGCATAAAATTATGTCCCTTAAACATGCAGGACCCATGTGTTGCTCCCATTTCTGCATGCAGATGTTTTTTGTTGAGAAAAGTGGTGGAAAAGAATAAAGGCAGGGAGATATAGGGGGTAGGAAGGGAGGTAGGGGAGCTGTAGGTAATGGGAGAGTGCATCCAGACTTTTGTAAATCTAATCTGCCAGTATAAAGGCAGTTGTTATTTTTAAATAAACTCAGTAAGAAGACTGCAAAAGGATGTGCTTGAACATGTACTTAAAGTGTATCTCAAAAGAGCTTTCAGCTAGATGTATTCATTTAATTATAGAATCAAAGAATCATTTCAGTTGGAAGAGACCCTCAGGATCATCGAGTCGAACCGTAACCTAGCCTAACTCTAGCACTATATTTGTGTAATGGACAAACAGAACAAAGGACAATCTAATACAAAGTCCTGCCTTTGGTCATCAGAGTAATATCTGCAGTCGAACTATCGCTCTTGTATTGCAACAGATTTCGTTGCCTTTTGTTAGAAAAAAAAATACATTATTGCAGCATGTGCTGGTGTATTGTTCCAAGAAGATTAGTACTTGAGCCTTTTGTATGTATTAGGAAACACAAGTCCTCATGAACAGCTGCTGATAGTTTGGAGGTGCTCAGCTGAGTAGGATGAAGAGAGGTCACCATCTGTGCAGATGCCTGCTGGTGGCAGGCAAGAGTTCCTACCTTTGAGTTCAATCTGAAGGCAGGTCTAATTGTATAATCAAATAAGTGAAGGCATATTTCAGGTTCTTGTAACCTTCTTCATGCTCATTTACCTGTTTCACTAGGGCATGATCAGACGGCTGCAGCAGGAACTTGCTGATGCTCTTAGAAAGCAATCTATGTCAGAGGCTTAATGAGGTTACTGTCCAAGTCTTTGACATGGGAATGCTCTGTCCTTACTTGGAAAAAGGTTTCTGTTTCCTAAGTTGCTTTGCAAAATAAACTGATGTGTCCATAGGTTATTGTGTTTGGTTTGGCCAAGCAGGTTGTCTGGTTTCTGATGAACACTAGGAATCCTGGACTGCTGCATTTGGGCTTCTCTATGCTGTCTCTGCTTTTTTTTACCTCCCCTGCCACCAGATGCTGTCAATTCTGAATGCTCTTGTAGCTTATTCTGCATATAATTTGTTTGGGTTTGGTTTGGGGGTTTTGTTGGTGGTGGTGGTTGGTTGCTTTTGTTTTGTTTGGGGGGTTTGTTTGCTTTTCTTTATTTTTTTATCTCTTATTCTCTCCCTTCTTTGGCCCTGCTCTAATTTGCCATCCTTGAGCAGCCTTCTTGCAAATGCACTGTAAGCTACTTTCTGAGGCAGGGGCCACCTTTGGCAGTGTTCTTACGACCACTGAAGTATAGAGGCCTGATCTAATCAGAAGTCATGTTAATCTATTATGCGGGAGTTGTGAAGTCACTTTAGGAGACGGATGAACTTTTCAATTCATACTTTTAGTGGAGGAGCAAACAAGCAGGTACAATAAAAAGAGTGTTACAAGTCACTGAAAGGCTTGGAAGAGCAGTGTTGGTGCTTAGAAATGTGCTGTAAGAAATCAGTGCAGGGATGGGAGAGGCCAGTTTGAAGATGCTGCAGTAAGACAGTTTGTGGTCATTTGCCAGTAGAAGCCAAGGTTTGAATGTACTTGAAATGATGATGGTTCTTGGAGGAGAGGGTGTGCATACACACACGCAGTACTTGTATTCTTCAGCAGTAGTTGACTCCTCTCCATACAAGCTCACCTGACTACTGTGGATTCTTGCTGTGATTTTGCAGTTGTGGAAGATTGCCTTGGAAAATAAAGCAAAAGAAGTCGAGGGCTTCCTCTTGGCATCTTCTGAGGCTAATATAACCGTAAAACAGCTGGAAGAACGTGTGCAACGGTAAGAGAATAACTCAGTGAAGCCAGATGTCTCTTGCTTTCTCGGACTTTGTGAAAACTACAGGACAGTCTTGTTGCATCACAACAAGTTCATACGCTATTTTCAAGGATGCTTTTGGTTTCGATCATGTTATTTCACGCTGCTCTTTCACAAGTGGTGCTCTGGATTTCCATAACAAGACCTTTATTTCTTTTTAAGCCTCGAAATGGAAAATGCCAAGTTGGAAGCCACACTCCAGCAGCAGGGCAATAAGATCGAAGCCCTTCAGCGAGACCAGCAAACGTCTGCATCAGTAAGCTGGTCACAAACTTCCCTTTTTGTGAGCTCCCAAGCCTAGTTAACTGTTTCTGTGGGGAACTTTTAGGATGAGGTTTTCCTGGAGAGCCTAGGGGAGTTCAGTCCCTGTGTTCTTCCGAATACAGGCTTCTTACCTCTGAGAGGTAAGGATTTGGCACAAATATGCTGGTGTCACTATTGTCTGCATTAGACCTGTTGTGACATCAGATGCTGCTCCAGGCACTTGTGGCAATGTGTATTATTAAAGGTATTCATCAAGTTAACTCACAGAAATCCCACAGGGGATATTGCTGCCAAGCACTTTGTGCCAGGGGCCTGACTGGCATCATCAGACTGGGACAAAAAATTATACTCCAGGACATCTGCTGTGCTGGATTGCTTTTCCTTTGGCCACTTGGTATGTGTTTCCATGAAGCAGTGAAGAGGAATGCCTGTGGTATCATTTGCAGAACTCAGTGTGAGCCTTGGCATTTCCCAGTGCCTCTATGCAGTGGTTAATTTTAGCTCAGATAAGGTGCTTTCATCAGTGACCTTTATGAAGCAAATGATTTTTGTATTGTAACCAGTGAACTCGGCTTCTTGCTATGACTCCAGCTGTTAGTGCTGAAGAGATTTTGAAAATAACTAGGTGTGAAAGTTGACCTTTGTACTGATACTGTCAAAGGAGGGAAGGGAGTCACAGTGCTGGTCCTTCCCCTTTGGTTAACAGGGCATGATTTTCAAACGTACTGTGGGTGGGAAAAGCTTAATACTTGTTTTCATTGAAGATTCATCATATCCCACATGATGTTCTCTTTCCATAAAGCAAAAGGCAGAGGTGATGATTGCTAACAATTTTACAGCGACATCAAACTAAGGCTGTTTTGATCGTTGGTGCTGGTTGTAAATGCTATAGGAATAAAGGTGTGAAGAGGTGTATGTAATATTCATTTTTGGTAATGAGGTGTAAACTTCAGCCTGGAAAGTCATGGTGTGTCATCTTGTTTTTACAATGCTTCCGTAGATTCATAACCGCCTGGAAGAGTTAATAACTAGCTTACGGACAACACAGGCAGCTGCAGAGGACCACCACCATCAGCAGGTACCTGACTGGCTTTGATGAATGACTGGTTTAGTCTTTGAATTTTTTGTGTGCAGCTAATTGATGAAAGCAAGACACATTCCTGTGTGATCTACTCTAGGTGTACCTGCTTTAGCAGGTGGCTTGGACTGGATGATCTCCAGAGGTCCCCTCCAGCTGCAGCCACTCTGTGATATCAGGTGGGCTGTGTAGGCACAGTGCAGCTGACAAATACCCTTCTGGTTTTAGGGCAAGGCAAAAGGGAAAAGGCTGTGAATTTCTTCATTCCCCTGCTGCTGTGTTTTGTATCTGTGTTGTGGTGTGCAAGATAGTTGTGTTCATCAGCATGATTTGCCTGATGAATTATTTCTCCCATGCCACGAGTGGGGAATGAGCAAGTGGCTGTGTGCTTCTTAGCTGCCTACTGGAGTTAAACCATGGCAGATGATGGACAGAATGAATGTTGTGGGCAGCAGGGAGATCTGTGGTTGAAAACTGAGAGGAGACTGAACTTAGGAGGCCAATCTTTTCTTGGCAGTTTTGTCAGAGGTTGCCCATGAGACCATGTCAGCTTCTGTCATGAGACCCAGTGTTTCACCTACTCTGTAAGGACACTTGAGAAAGTTGTACACCCTGAGGATTTTTTAATCTAAGCCTTTGTGCTAAGGTTTTCATGACCTTCTGTGTATCAGTAGACTTTTTTTTTTTTTTCTTAGAGAATGCCACTAAAAGCTTCATGTCTATTTGCATTCTTTATACTTGAACGGAATCAGCAAGTTCTATTCCACTCAAATGTATTGACCTGTTTGGTTTTTCTGATTTTGGTTGGTTGGTTTTCTTTGGTTTTGTTTTGGTTTGGTTTGGTTTTTTTTATCTTTTTTTCTTTTTTTTTCTTTTTTTGCTGTCTACAGGTTGCAAAACTTTCCCAGCAGTTGGAGGCAGAGTCTGAAAAATGCAAGCAGCTGGAAGCTGAGAATCAGGATTTGCGAGAAGAGTTGTCCACCATGCATGAGAACCATCAAAAACTGGAGACAAGCAAATGGCAGCTGATAGAAGAGGTGGCTAACCTGAAACATCGTTTGGAGACTAGCATGGTGGATCACAACCTTATAGAACAATATAAAAAAGAAGTGGAAGAACGAGCCGAACAAGAAATAAGACAAAAACTACAAGAAGTCAATCTATTTTTGCAGGTAAGTGAATTTCTTGTATGTGCCTGTAGTCTCAATTATATACTTCTGTTGTGGTGATAATTTTGTAGTATGTTATTTTTGGTTCCTGATTCTGTGTGTTAGTGCTGTACTTCTACTGTCCTTCAGCAAAGACAGGAAATACGGCTGGGCAATGGTGCTTTCACGTGTGAGTAACGTGCCTGCAGGGCGCTGAATGCAAAGCTTGCCCAGGGTGGCTTTCTGTTTTGCAGTTCTTGGGCGGTATCACTGTCTGGCCTTGTTCTTACTGTTCATCCTTGAACTCAATATTGACACTTAGAGTTGTCATGGCCAGACATACAGGTCCTGCTTTGTCATTGTCCAGGGGAAAGCACTCAGAAAAGAAGTCACTGAAGTTGTACAGGGGGTGGAGGTGAGGGATCCTCATAATTTCTTGGAGGAATCCTTTTCTATATGCCCTGTCCTACAGAGACAGTGTTCTTTTGATTAGTAGCTTTGATAAGTAATGGTTCTAAGAAGGGGTTTCTTTTGGAATGAAAAAAGCAATGTAACGTGGTAGTTCCAGAGTTCTGCCTTGATTGCTGATGGTAGTGAGGAGGCACAGTTGCCTCACTGAGTAAAGGTGGGCCCTCAAAATTTCGTACAAGAAACTGACTGGTGGGGACTCTTCTGTTTTCTTTGCGGTGGTTCAAAGTGCATTATCTCCTTCAGACGCAGGCAGCCTCCCAGGACAGATTAGAACAGATCAGAGCCAGTCATCACGCTTCCCTGCAAAAACAACTGAAACACAGGATTAGAGAACTTGAATTTGAATTGGACAAGATACAAAATATTCAACAAGACAATATATTTAAAAAAGATTTCACGCAGGCGGAAGTGAAAAGGTACAAAGAGCTGTATCTGGAGGAGGTAAAAATTAGAAGATGCCTGGCAAATAAACTGGAAAGGTAAGTCCACGCTTTTTTGGAGTGGTAGTAAGATACTTTTTCCTCATACATTTTCCTCCTAAAATCCTTTTTCTATATCTGGTTAGTATTAGATATGTACACATAAGATGGTGTATTGTGAGGAAAGTACCTTAAGACCCTTCCCCTTTATTAGAACTGTCTCAATTTCTCTTTAGTGTTCCAGCAATAACACCACTGATCATGGCATTACTAGGGGATTTTTTAAGTTGTTTGTGCTTTAACAGGCAGCCTTTTTGCTAATCTCTAATAATCTCCTCCTCTTATTCTGTGTATGTCAGAAAAGATAAACTTGATGCTTGAATGACAGGCTCTTCAGGCAGCAGAATTTGATTCTGTGAAGCAAAAGCAAAATAAATCTTTTCTGGATTCCATTTTAGCACCATGTCTGAGGTTTGAGCTCAGAGAGAGAGCCCAGAGTTCTTAGGCACATGACATGCCTTTTCTGAAGAAGCGCTGTAAACACACGGCATTCACAGGTTGCTTTGAAGCCCTAATGCTGACAAGTCCAAAGTGTTGGTAACTTGCTGGTCCTTCTAGGTAATGTGACTTCTTAGAAATAGGTTCTCCAAAAAACCTCGGATCAAATTATATTCTTGTTTTGGACGGTCTTAATCCCTTCTACTTTCAGAAGTCAAATAATAGTCAAAGACCTGGAGGTTAACTTTGTGGAAGGGTTACTCCCACAGGTCATTCTTTGTATGCTTCTGAATGTTTCAGAGCTAATGAGAAACTCGCAGAAGCCAACGCGCATCTCCTTCAGGAACGCCATCGAAACAAATCAGTCATCGGAAGCAGCATCGTCAGTGGAGGTGTGGCTGCAAGTCCAATTCTGTATTCAACCGAATGGGAACATCTTGGCAACAATTTGGCACTTAACGGAAGGCTGAGTCTAGGAGAAAGCTTCCTAAGCCTAGCTGGGAGCACATTATCATCAAGAAACAGGGTTGAAGCCTATGTGGCTAAGGTAAGCATTTTGAAATACTGTTCTCAACTGCTGCTCGAGAGTATCTGTAAGCAAGGTTATTCTGCCTTTTAGCCTAAAGCTAGAATCCATTTGTAGTCAAGATGACAGTGTGTGGATTTCATCTGTTATAATGGAACTTCTTTAAACCATAGGAGTAGTCTGGTTTACCCTTCTTGCCAGCTCTGATATTCAAAAAGTTCTTGGTAGTAACAGCGGTTGTGTCTGAAGTACCAGGACTGTGCTGAAATTGAGTTCCTAGGCTCCGAGTATCATCTTATGGAGTCTCAGACGATCCAGCCTACTCTGTGCTCAGGTAACCCATGTGGGTAAGTAGTCAGTCAACACCGGTGTATGAAGAACAATTATTGAGAAGGTGACTGCTGCAGGGGAACCCGGGATGTTACTGCCTGAAGAGAGGTGCAGTGAGGTGAGAAGTGCCCGCTCAGGAGGCTTGGGATAGTCAGAGATGGTGCCTTTTCCAGGGACTGGGGGGAAGGAGAACAGTGGAGACATTTAGCTGACACTCTGCTCATGTGTTTGATGACAGACTTTAGCCAGACCTTCATTGTAATAATTCCCCTGTGCTTTCTTCCTGTATATTTTTTAAATGCCCAGTTATAATCCAGCAGGTGAGCTACAGATTGTTTTGTGCTAGTTAATGTTGCTCAGTAATGGGAATGTTACAACCTGGCTGACCAAGAGTTTCTCTTCATTAAAAAATCAGACCCCAAACCAAGACGTCTCTATTTGTTAGGATCTTTTAAGGCTTTTTCATGTTATGTTTGGGTTTTAAGAATATTCTAGAGCTCTAGTGTTACAAAAATGTAGCTGTTAAAATATTAACTATATATTTTCTGTATAATTCTAGGTATGGCAGGAACTGGATGAAAGAATCACTAAAGAAATTGAACAGGGTAATGTGTCATTATGTCAGGCATGTTTTTAAGGAAAAAGATGACTGTTCCTAACTCTTGAAAAGAATGGCTTGGAAGCTGTGAAGTTCCTGTTCTAAGCACAGATTTTCTTACTTTTTTTCTCCTAGCTTTCCAGTTTAGACTTGAATGTGAGACCTTCCTGCTCACCAGAATATTGTGCAGGAAGTTATGCGGTTGCCTGAAAAAAAGGCACAAAGACAACTAACTCATTTGCCCCACACAGATCCACTCAGCTTAAGCTAAAATCACCTTTCACGAGCGTTAATCTTCAAGCACAAACATCAAACATAAAAACAGCCCCGGGATAAGATTTTTATAACTTCAGCCATCACTACTTCTTCCCTGTACCTCAACTGCATTCAGCTCTAAACCACACCATACACGTTCCCTGCTGTTAGTTCTTAATGTTTGCTGTCTACTATTCATTGCTTCTATTTGTAGCTTATGTCTTGCAGTCTTTTTTGAAGAATATAATCAGTGACAAAATATACCCTTTCTTTAGGAAAAGTTAATTCCGTAGTGTTTAGGCACACACAAGTTTCAATACTTGTAATGCATAGCATAAAATACATGCTCTATAATATGAGGCCAGGTGTCCAAAGAGGAATTTCACCTCTTCATGATAAGTGGTCCCCCAGAGTCACCACTTTGCAGTGACTGGTGCTATTTGAAAGCAAGTAGGCCCTGAGAACATTTCCTTCTGTTTCTGTGTGCTCTGAATCACACAGAGAGTGTTCAGCTGTGGCCTCAGAGCTCTTTCCATGTGTCTGAATGGACACAAAGTCATTGCATCGTGTCCGCATGCGTTTTGAACGTAGTTGTGCGTCTGACAGGAGTCATAGAGTGTGCTTGGTTTGGGCACCTTGTCTAAAAAATGTGGCTGGAGAAAGATGGCAAAGGTGTCTTTGCTTTCATGGATTATGTGTTTTCATGGAGGAAAGAGGGTTTTGCCAGGGTGAGTTACAGAAATGCCCCTCAGAGAAGGTGCCAGGCTGGGAGACTTGTCCTGACCTGGCTGCACTGGACAAGCGTTGGTGTTTTCACAGCCAGATTCTTTCCAGTTTGTCACAGTGAATGCAGAAGCTGGTTTTTAGGAGTAGCGTTCCAGTAAATTACTGGTTTGAACATTTAAGGAAAACAGACACTTGAGGCTCAAGAGGCCTGCAGGGGGCTGAATTCAGCACTGGTGTAATCAGGTGCATTCCCTGAAGATGTTCAGCGTGGAACCTCTGGAATTGCTTTCACCAGCTTTAGAAATACTGCTGACTGATAAGCACATGAGGGGAAAAAACTAACAAAAAGTATTTCTTCCTTTGTGCCTGGCCCTTTCATTGTTACGTTCCCTTGGAAGTTTTCAAACCTCTTTCTGGACTGTAGTTTCTTCAGTTACCCCTAATGTTTTTACAGTGATTTATTTGGCTGTGTCTATTGGAAAAGTAACACCAGCAATCTTGTCTCTTTTCTCCCCAGCCACTGCTGAACTTGAAACTGGATCTACTGGAGCTTCTCCTGTGGGATCCACTGATAGATCTTCAAAAAATGTCCATGTTGACCAGGATCCACTTTGCAGGGCAATACGGGAGGACTGTGATGTTTTAACCAAAAGTTATCTGATCTGAGTAAAATGCTAGGGAAAGGCTCTGGAAATTCTCTCTGGTTTCCCATCCCTTGTTTCAGATGTGAAAACATGTTTATTGCAGTTTGAATATAAATGTATTTATTGCAGTTTGAATGTGAAATAAATAACTTACACTTTTTCTATGGATAAACAACGTTTAATCCAATTCCTTGTATTCCTTAAACATGTGTTCATTAGAGCATAAGCAAAACAGTGCTGGGTGTGTGGGGGATTCGCTCCGCCCAACACGCACACCTTTAAACAATAAGAAGTGTGCTTAAATACAGTAAGGTATTACATATTCATAATGACCCCAGGAATGCCTATACATATTCATAACCTTTCCCCGCTTCTTATTAAAATGAGTCTCAGATAACCATTTCCATAGTCTCCACCCTGACCCTCCTCTGTTGCGCCTGCACAGTGTCACTTGGTGATTTTGAGGAGGGGTCTTTGGGGTCTTTGGATGAAGGCTCCTTCAGCTTCGTCACAGTGAACTTTTTACCCTTGGCTCATTATGTTGAATTGGCTGGGACCCAAGCTGCCAAGTCAATTGAAACCAGACTGGTGCCCCTTTTGCTGTAAATCTTCTTTATCTTGTCTCCTCAAGTTTACGGCTAGGTGCAGTAAAACTTCTTATCTTGGCATTCAATGGGGTTCTGTTTTCTTAACATAAATTTACATGAAGCTCTAAACTAAGCGTTTATTGTGTGGCTAAGCCTTAAAATGTTAGTTTGTTAGTAGGCACCCACTATATGTTTAGTTAACCCTTAAAATGTTAGTTCCCTCTGTCAATATAACTTCATAAGCAAGTTTCATAACTTTTTACATAGAACTTAACCACCTTTTCCCTTTTCCAGGTTCGGAGCCCGTGCCTCATTTGGTTATATCTGTAAACATTAAACATCTTAGCACAAATCACAACTGCATTTCTCACAATTCCCCCTTTTTCTTTTTATCCTATTGATTCGTGCTTTAGCTTCCAAGTTAGCTAGCACTTGCCTAGCAGCGGCTAGGTCCAGTTTGGTGTTATCTTTTAAAATCATTAATTTATACCCCGTTCCTTTTGTTGCCATTTCAGGATCTATAGGCATGCCCGATATTTGCATGCCTTGGACTACTGAATGTATTAACCGAATAAAGCACGGGATCATACATGGCACAAACAGTAAACCCAGAAATGCACATACTATCATGAACCCTATTTTCTTCCACCAGGCTACCATTTCGAGACCAATATCCATTAGGTGGACCTGGGTACCAAGTGGGAGGAATAGAGGTATTTGATGAATTTGCCCACAACACTAACTTTCAGTCATTTGAGACCCCCGACATATCCAGCATGAGGTGACATTTAATTCCTGGGCTATTTTTCCATAAGATCTATAAACAGGTTTTTCCCTACTGTTGGTAATTGTAATCCCTTGTCTTTTTGCCTTATTTCTTCATACCAATCACTGCTTTTCTGTACCAATTTCTGTTTCTCTTGCTTTTTTTTTTTAATTCCTGAGTGGCACTCTTAACTATCTCCTCCTTATACTGATCTTGCACTCCCCCTCCATCTGAATAGCCCCACATACCAGCTTGTGTAAAACAGATACGCTGTTCTCCCCTAGGGCAGGAGACAGAGCCTACACCGAGTCCACCCTTCCCTAGGTTAGTTGCTACCCATAATTTCTGCCCTTGGATTTCACACTCCTCCAATTTCATTCTATCATAACATTCAGAGTTAATATGAGCGTGATAATTTAGAACATATTGGGTTAGTCTTCCTATTCTCACACGCTCGTAGCACTTGATACAGGGATTAGCCAGGCTAACTTGGGAACAATAAGTCACCACTCCTAGCAAGAGGATCAGGTCCAGGTTTCTACACCCTCTGCCTCTCTGGCCTACCAGGTTGCAGCCGGCAGCCGAGTTCGTCATCTTCTCGGCAGCAAGGGTAGTGTTCCCAACTTTCCTATTTTTGCCGTTAGCATGGCGACTATCGTTTCCCAACTCTCAGCCTTCACTTCCCAGGAACAACAGGAGCAACATGGAATTTGATTTCTCTTTCTTCTCTATTCTTCTCTATTCTTCTCATCACTGCTGGACTCTCTAAATTCCCATTCACACCTTTAGTAAATACCTCCCACCATTCTTCGCTATTCTTTTTCTGTTCTTCCAGTGACGACTAGAATCCTCAACCTAGCTTTGGTTTCCTTATGTTCTGTTCTTAGACATTTATTACACAATCCTGTTGATAAGTTCCCTTTGTGGATATGCTTATACCACAGTCCATTTACAACCTAAACATCAAATATAAATAGAGAATTACATATACAACTTGGTTCAACATATTTAACTATTAAACCATTCTCATTTTCATTTATACTGGGCATTCACATTAATAATACTAACAGTAGTTACACCACCGATCCCGTGTCAATTTCAATTCCCCCGGTTCTTGAGTTGCTTTCCAGGTTCTTTCTTCCATCAGTGGTCCTTTAACTCAAGAGACGCGTGTCCATCCTTTCTCTGCAGTCCGAACAGTTGTTTCTGTAGTTAACAAAACAAGAAAAGGCCCCTCCCATCATGGGTTGGAGTTTCTTCTTTCCGGGTTTTAATTAGTATTGCCCCCATATCTACCAAAAATTCTACTTGTTTTGTTCTTTTGGGTTTCTTCTCACCAATGCGGTAAGCACCACCCAGGCTGGTCACCCAGAAGAACTAAAAGGTGATCGTGAAAAATATAGTTTTCCAGGTTGCACCCGGGTTACCTTCCATGGTGTTTCACAGGCTTTCTTCCATCTAGAATGATGAATCCAGGCATTTTGCTCTTTAATATTGGTAGCAGTGAAGGATATCAGGAGGTCTTGAAACGGACCTTCCTATTATGGTTCCAAAGTTTTCTGCAAAAGACTTCACATATGCGTAAATAAAATGTGGCCCTCTATCAGAGGATATAACAGCTGGAACTCCAAACCTTGGTGGTATTTCGTGTATCAATGTTCTAGTCACCTCCTAAACTTTTGCTGTCCTGGTAGGGAATGCTTCTGGCCAACCTGAAAAAGTATCAGTTAATACCAACAAATATCGGTACCCCCCTTTTCCTGGGAGTTCTGAAAACTCAATTTGCCATTGTGGTCCAGGCCCATTCCCCTTCCCCATCTGACCCATTTCTAGCTTGGGCATATTTTTGGGATTAGTCTGGAGGCAAAGATCACACTGCTGTCACCTGTTTTACAGCGATATACAAATTTCTAGCTCCAGTTTCCCTAATCAAATGTTTGCATAGTGGTTCTACTCCCCAAAATCCTTTCTTATGTTCTTCCCTTACTAAAGGCCAAACTACATGAAAGGGGACAATAAGTTTTCCCTGAGGGGTGTGAACCCACCCTTCCTTAGTATATGATTCCTCTAAATCTATGATGAGTTTCGATTCTCTTTAGTATACTCTGGCTTACCTTTTAAAGAGACCCGCCCGCCAAGGACCAGAGCACTTTCTGTTTTTACCTTTTTGCTTAGTCCTTTGTTTTGCCTCTCTGTCTGCCAGCCTTTTCTGATTCCGAGCTCACTTTCTGCTGTGCCTTATTATGCATGATTGCCATTTTCATAGGAAGTTGAACTGCTTCCGGTAGTTTCAATATCTCCTCCGCACGTTTGATATGTTTGCCTTGAGAGTTCAAAAGTCCCTTTTCTTTCCAAATTGCTCTGTGCACATGCACAACCCTCACAGTTAGCTGCTTCCGTCCATAAACCAGTTTTCAGCGTTTTCAATAGGAATGTCTTTTAGGTCTGGTCGATTGGATTATGTTGCTTCCATGGTCTCCAGGCAGTCATGATGAACTGTTTCTCCAAAGTTACCACTGAGGAAAGAAGCTGGGTTGACAATGTTAGTGACGATAATTTCTACACCATTTTGTTAGACACTGTGTGGGATACTAGCACAGTCATTTTCTGACCCATGGTAAATCTCCAGGCCTCCTGTATATTCAGTACCACTGCAGCAACTGCCCGCAGGCATCCAGGCCACCCCTTTGCAGTTGCGTCTAACTGTTCGGAGAAATAGGCCACTGCTCGTCAATATGGGCCAAGGTCCTGTGCCAATATACCCATGGCTATTCCCTCTTTCTTGTGAAAGTATAGGAAAAATGGTTTACTCACATCTGGGAGTCCTAGAGCAGGGGCTGACATCAAAGCCTTTTTAAGTTCTTTAAAGGCTCATGTGGCTTCCTTATTCCATTGCAGGTGTTCCTGGTCAATAGGATCCAGGTCACGCACGTCTCCTTGGTTCTAGTAGCGATTAAAATGTCATCCACATATTGTAGCATCTGTCCCTCATCAGACGAGGCTTCCCAGCATTTAAAATCTTTAGCAGGCTGATTTCCAAATATTGTCGGGCTATTTGTGAATCTTTGTGGCAACACCGTCTATGTGAGCTGGGTTTTAAAGTTATTTTTAGGGTTCTCTCATTCAAATGCAAATGTTGTCTGGCTAGCTTCATGGAGAGGGAGGCAAAAGAAAGCATCTTTTAAATCTAAAACGATAAACCAAGTCAAATTAGGTGTTAATACTCTCAGAAGGGTGTATGGGTCTGCTACCACTGGGTAGAGGTCCTCAGCTACTTTGTTTATAGCTCATGAGTCCTGAACCACCCAATATGACCCATCTGGCTTGCGGACAGGCAACACAGGGGTGTTAGAACTGGACTCACATTCCTTTAATAACCCTATTTGCAGGAATTTCTCTATTACTGGCCGAATTCCTACTTCTGAACCTGGGTCAGAAGGTGTATATATTATGTATATGTTATGGATTGACAGCAGCAGATGGTGTTCACTGTTTGCACCCGCAAATCAAGTTGATAACTGTATTTCTTGACACACTGCCAACTGTGAATATGCAAATTGCTTTTCATTGATAGCACCACCGTTCCCTACCCTTAAGCACTGCTTTAGCTGAGGGTGCTGTTATAGCTGACCTTTCGACTACCTATTAATAATTAATTACTATTGATCACTGCTACAAGCACAATTAGCACAGTTACTGTTACACAGGCAAGAGCGCAGTCCATGCTTTACTCAGGATAATTTGGACCACATACCAGTTAGGCCTTATGGGCACAGCGGTGGATCACAAATGACAAGCACAATTTTCACTTTTGATCTTCCCTTGCCACTTAAGGGAGCGCAAATTCTGCTCCCACCTCGTAGGGCCATTCCCAGACATCTACTGCGGAGTCTGCATGTAGAATGGAGCTCTAGGCATCTTTGTAAACAAAAAGAAACCTCCCCTTCACATTTATAAACACTGGTGGCCTCTACATGAATTCTAATGCCAGTCACTTTTTCTCTCAGTTGTATTATCAAAACGCTGTGCATACAACCACATTCCTGTTGCAGGAATGAACAGACAGTTCTTATACAACCCAAATGCTCCTCTTTAATGGCTTTTCACAAAAAAGCATCAATCATGCTGGAATATTTCTGTATTTCCCAGTACAAAGCCAGCAGGCCTTTCACAGCAGCTAGGCAGCCACAGCAGAAATCACTTACCAAGGAACCCTGAACCACACAGGCCCAATCCAGCTCCCTTTTCCATACAATTCTTCAGATAAACTCCATCAACAATGTGCCTTTGTATTTAGTGTTTTTACCGTTCTGAAACACAAAAAATCCACGTCAACATGTTCACAATTTCACGTCAAAAAATTGCTAAAATTCCAGTTGAAATTTTTTCAAAGTCCCTTAAAAATTTTCCAATTTTCGTCCCAATTCTTCCCATTCCCATTGAATCTTTTCAAATCCCTCTCAAAACTGTTGAAATTCCGTTGAAGCTTTTAAAATTCTCTCTAGAATTTTCAAAATCCATGGCCACATGTTTACAATTTCACGTAAAAAAATTGCTAAAATTCCAGTTGAAATTTTTTCAAAGTCCTTTAAAAATGTTGAAGTGGATTTTGAAAATTCTAGAGAGAATTTTAAAAGCTTCAACGGAATTTCAACAGTTTTGAGAGGGATTTGAAAAGTTTCAATGGGAATGGGAAGAATTGGGACGAAAATTGGAAAATTTTTAAGGGACTTTGAAAAAATTTCAACTGGAATTTTAGCAATTTTTTGACGTGAAATTGTAAACATGTGGACATGGATTTTGAAAATTCTAGAGAGAAGTGTCAAACTTTCAATAGGATTCCAACAGTTTTGAGAGGGATTTGAAAAGTTTCAATGGGAATGGGAAGAATTGGGACGAAAATTGGAAAATTTTTAAGGGACTTTGAAAAAATTTCAACTGGAATTTTAGCAATTTTTTGACGTGAAATTGTGAACATGTTGAGGTGGATTTTGAAAATTCTAGAGAGAATTTTAAAAGCTTCAACAGAATTTCAACAATTTGGAGAGGGATTTGAAAAGTTTCAATGGGAATGGGAAGAATTGGGACAAAAATTGGAAAATTTTGAAGGGACGTTGAAAAAATTTCAACTGGAATTTTAGCAATTTTTTGACGTGAAATTGTAAACATGTGGACATGGATTTTGAAAATTCTAGAGAGAATTTTAAAAGCTTCAAGAGAATTTCAACAATTTGGAGAGGGATTTGAAAAGTTTCAATGGGAATGGGAAGAATTGGGACAAAAATTGGAAAATTTTGAAGGGACTTTGAAAAAATTTCAACTGGAATTTTAGCAATTTTTTGACGTGAAATTGTAAACATGTGGACATGGATTTTGAAAATTCTAGAGAGAATTTTAAAAGCTTCAAGAGAATTTCAACAATTTGGAGAGGGATTTGAAAAGTTTCAATGGGAATGGGAAGAATTGGGACAAAAATTGGAAAATTTTTAAGGGACTTTGAAAAAATTTCAACTGGAATTTTAGCCATTTTTTGACGTGAAATTGTAAACATGTCGACATGGATTTTGAAAATTCTAGAGAGAATTTTAAAAGCTTCAAGAGAATTTCAACAATTTGGAGAGGGATTTGAAAAGTTTCAATGGGAATGGGAAGAATTGGGACAAAAATTGGAAAATTTTTAAGGGACTTTGAAAAAATTTCAACTGGAATTTTAGCAATTTTTTGACGTGAAATTGTAAACATGTGGACATGGATTTTGAAAATTCTAGAGAGAATTTTAAAAGCTTCAACAGAATTTCAACAATTTTGAGAAGGATTTGAAAAGTTTCAATGGGAATGGGAAGAATTGGGACAAAAAAGGGAAATTTTTTAAGGGACTTTGAAAAAATTTCAACTGGAATTTTAGCAATTTTTTGACGTGAAATTGTAAACATGTGGCCATGGATTTTGAAACTTCTAGAGAGAATTTTAAAAGCTTCAACAGAATTTCAACAATTTTGAGAGGGATTTGAAAAGTTTCAATGGGAATGGGAAGAATTGGGACAAAAATTGGAAAATTTTTAAGGGACTTTGAAAAAATTTCAACTGGAATTTTAGCAATTTTTTGACGTGAAATTGTAAACATGTGGCCATGGATTTTGAAAATTCTAGAGAGAATTTTAAAAGCTTCAAGAGAATTTCAACAATTTTGAGAGGGATTTGAAAAGTTTCAATGGGAATGGGAAGAATTGGGACAAAAATTGGAAAATTTTGAAGGGACTTTGAAAAAATTTCAACTGGAATTTTAGCAATTTTTTGACGTGAGATCGTAAACATGTTGAAGTGGATTTTGAAACTTCTAGAGAGAATTTTAAAAGCTTCAACAGAATTTCTACAATTTTGAGAGGGATTTGAAAAGTTTCAATGGGAATGGGAAGAATTGGGACAAAAATTGGAAAATTTTTAAGGGACTTTGAAAAAATTTCAACTGGAATTTTAGCAATTTTTTGACGTGAAATTGTAAACATGTGGACATGGATTTTGAAAATTCTAGAGAGAATTTTAAAAGCTTCAACAGAATTTCAACAATTTGGAGAGGGATTTGAAAAGTTTCAATGGGAATGGGAAGAATTGGGACAAAAATTGGAAAATATTTAAGGGACTTTGAAAAAATTTCAACTGGAATTTTAGCAATTTTTTGACGTGAAATTGTAAACATGTGGACATGGATTTTGAAAATTCTAGAGAGAATTTTAAAAGCTTCAACAGAATTTCAACAATTTTGAGAGGGATTTGAAAAGTTTCAATGGGAATGGGAAGAATTGGTACAAAAATTGGAAAATTTTGAAGGGACTTTGAAAAAATTTCAACTGGAATTTTAGCAATTTTTTGACGTGAAATTGTAAACATGTGGACATGGATTTTGAAAATTCTAGAGAGAATTTTAAAAGCTTCAACAGAATTTCAACAATTTTGAGAGGGATTTGAAAAGTTTCAATGGGAATGGGAAGAATTGGGACAAAAATTGGAAAATTTTTAAGGGACTTTGAAAAAATTTCAACTGGAATTTTAGCCATTTTTTGACATGAAATTGTAAACATGTGGACATGGATTTTGAAAATTCTAGAGAGAATTCTAAAAGCTTCAAGAGAATTTCAACAATTTGGAGAGGGATTTGAAAAGTTTCAATGGGAATGGGAAGAATTGGGACAAAAATTGGAAAATTTTTAAGGGACTTTGAAAAAATTTCAACTGGAATTTTAGCAATTTTTTGACGTGAAATTGTAAACATGTGGACATGGATTTTGAAAATTCTAGAGAGAATTTTAAAAGCTTCAACAGAATTTCAACAATTTGGAGAGGGATTTGAAAAGTTTCATTGGAAATGGGAAGAATTGGGACAAAAATTGGAAAATTTTTAAGGGACTTTGAAAAAATTGCAACTGGAATTTTAGCCATTTTTTGACGTGAAATTGTAAACATGTCGACATGGATTTTGAAAATTCTAGAGAGAATTTTAAAAGCTTCAACAGAATTTCAACAATTTGGAGAGGGATTTGAAAAGTTTCAATGGGAATGGGAAGAATTGGGACAAAAATTGGAAAATTTTGAAGGGACTTTGAAAAAATTTCAACTGGAATTTTAGCAATTTTTTGACGTGAAATTGTAAACATGTGGACATGGATTTTGAAAATTCTAGAGAGAATTTTAAAAGCTTCAACAGAATTTCAACAATTTTGAGAAGGATTTGAAAAGTTTCAATGGGAATGGGAAGAATTGGGACAAAAAAGGGAAATTTTTTAAGGGACTTTGAAAAAATTTCAACTGGAATTTTAGCAATTTTTTGACGTGAAATTGTAAACATGTGGCCATGGATTTTGAAAATTCTAGAGAGAATTTTAAAAGCTTCAACAGAATTTCAACAATTTTGAGAGGGATTTGAAAAGTTTCAATGGGAATGGGAAGAATTGGGACAAAAATTGGAAAATTTTTAAGGGACTTTGAAAAAATTTCAACTGGAATTTTAGCAATTTTTTGACGTGAAATTGTAAACATGTGGCCATGGATTTTGAAAATTCTAGAGAGAATTTTAAAAGCTTCAAGAGAATTTCAACAATTTTGAGAGGGATTTGAAAAGTTTCAATGGGAATGGGAAGAATTGGGACAAAAATTGGAAAATTTTTAAGGGACTTTGAAAAAATTTCAACTGGAATTTTAGCCATTTTTTGACGTGAAATTGTAAACATGTGGACATGGATTTTGAAAATTCTAGAGAGAATTTTAAAAGCTTCAACAGAATTTCAACAATTTTGAGAGGGATTTGAAAAGTTTCAATGGGAATGGGAAGAATTGGGACAAAAATTGGAAAATTTTTAAGGGACTTTGAAAAAATTTCAACTGGAATTTTAGCAATTTGGACGTGAAATTGTAAACATGTGGACATGGATTTTGAAACTTCTAGAGAGAATTTTAAAAGCTTCAACAGAATTTCAACAATTTGGAGAGGGATTTGAAAAGTTTCAATGGGAATGGGAAGAATTGGGACAAAAATTGGAAAATTTTTAAGGGACTTTGAAAAAATTTCAACTGGAATTTTAGCAATTTTTTGACGTGAAATTGTAAACATGTGGACATGGATTTTGAAAATTCTAGAGAGAATTTTAAAAGCTTCAACAGAATTTCAACAATTTTGAGAGGGATTTGAAAAGTTTCAATGGGAATGGGAAGAATTCGGACAAAAATTGGAAAATTTTTAAGGGACTTTGAAAAAATTTCAACTGGAATTTTAGCAATTTTTTTTATGTGAAATTGTAAACATGTGGACATGGATTTTGAAAATTCTAGAGAGAATTTTAAAAGCTTCAACAGAATTTCAACAATTTTGAGAGGGATTTGAAAAGTTTCAATGGGAATGGGAAGAATTGGGACAAAAATTGGAAAATATTTAAGGGACTTTGAAAAAATTTCAACTGGAATTTTAGCAATTTTTTGACGTGAAATTGTAAACATGTGGACATGGATTTTGAAAATTCTAGAGAGAATTTTAAAAGCTTCAACAGAATTTCAACAATTTTGAGAGGGATTTGAAAAGTTTCAATGGGAATGGGAAGAATTGGTACAAAAATTGGAAAATTTTGAAGGGACTTTGAAAAAATTTCAACTGGAATTTTAGCAATTTTTTGACGTGAAATTGTAAACGTGGACATGGATTTTGAAAATTCTAGAGAGAATTTTAAAAGCTTCAAGAGAATTTCAACAATTTTGAGAGGGATTTGAAAAGTTTCAATGGGAATGGGAAGAATTGGGACAAAAATTGGAAAATATTTAAGGGACTTTGAAAAAATTTCAACTGGAATTTTAGCAATTTTTTGACGTGAAATTGTAAACATGTGGACATGGATTTTGAAAATTCTAGAGAGAATTTTAAAAGCTTCAACAGAATTTCAACAATTTTGAGAGGGATTTGAAAAGTTTCAATGGGAATGGGAAGAATTGGGACAAAAATTGGAAAATTTTTAAGGGACTTTGAAAAAATTTCAACTGGAATTTTAGCAATTTTTTGACGTGAAATTGTAAACATGTGGCCATGGATTTTGAAACTTCTAGAGAGAATTTTAAAAGCTTCAACAGAATTTCAACAATTTTGAGAGGGATTTGAAAAGTTTCAATGGGAATGGGAAGAATTGGGACAAAAATTGGAAAATTTTTAAGGGACTTTGAAAAAATTTCAACTGGAATTTTAGCAATTTTTTGACGTGAAATCGTAAACATGTGGACATGGATTTTGAAAATTCTAGAGAGAATTTTAAAAGCTTCAAGAGAATTTCAACAATTTTGAGAGGGATTTGAAAAGTTTCAATGGGAATGGGAAGAATTGGGACAAAAATTGGAAAATTTTGAAGGGACTTTGAAAAAATTTCAACTGGAATTTTAGCAATTTTTTGACGTGAAATTGTAAACATGTGGACATGGATTTTGAAAATTCTAGAGAGAATTTTAAAAGCTTCAACAGAATTTCAACAATTTGGAGAGGGATTTGAAAAGTTTCAATGGGAATGGGAAGAATTGGGACAAAAAAGGGAAATTTTTTAAGGGACTTTGAAAAAATTTCAACTGGAATTTTAGCAATTTTTTGACGTGAAATTGTAAACATGTGGACATGGATTTTGAAAATTCTAGAGAGAATTTTAAAAGCTTCAAGAGAATTTCAACAATTTGGAGAGGGATTTGAAAAGTTTCAATGGGAATGGGAAGAATTGGGACAAAAATTGGAAAATTTTGAAGGGACTTTGAAAAAATTTCAACTGGAATTTTAGCCATTTTTTGACGTGAAATTGTAAACATGTGGCCATGGATTTTGAAAATTCTAGAGAGAATTTTAAAAGCTTCAACAGAATTTCAACAATTTGGAGAGGGATTTGAAAAGTTTCAATGGGAATGGGAAGAATTGGGACAAAAATTGGAAAATTTTTAAGGGACTTTGAAAAAATTTCAACTGGAATTTTAGCCATTTTTTGACGTGAAATTGTAAACATGTGGACATGGATTTTGAAAATTCTAGAGAGAATTCTAAAAGCTTCAAGAGAATTTCAACAATTTGGAGAGGGATTTGAAAAGTTTCAATGGGAATGGGAAGAATTGGGACAAAAATTGGAAAATTTTTAAGGGACTTTGAAAAAATTTCAACTGGAATTTTAGCAATTTTTTGACGTGAAATTGTAAACATGTGGACATGGATTTTGAAAATTCTAGAGAGAATTTTAAAAGCTTCAACAGAATTTCAACAATTTGGAGAGGGATTTGAAAAGTTTCAATGGGAATGGGAAGAATTGGGACAAAAATTGGAAAATTTTTAAGGGACTTTGAAAAAATTTCAAGTGGAATTTTAGCAATTTTTTGACGTGAAATCGTAAACATGTTGAAGTGGATTTTGAAAATTCTAGAGAGAATTTTAAAAGCTTCAACAGAATTTCAACAATTTTGAGAGGGATTTGAAAAGTTTCAATGGGAATGGGAAGAATTGGGACAAAAATTGGAAAATTTTTAAGGGACTTTGAAAAAATTTCAACTGGAATTTTAGCAATTTTTTGACGTGAAATCGTAAACATGTGGACATGGATTTTGAAAATTCTAGAGAGAATTTTAAAAGCTTCAAGAGAATTTCAACAATTTGGAGAGGGATTTGAAAAGTTTCAATGGGAATGGGAAGAATTGGGACAAAAATTGGAAAATTTTTAAGGGACTTTGAAAAAATTTCAACTGGAATTTTAGCAATTTTTTGACGTGAAATTGTAAACATGTGGACATGGATATTGAAACTTCTAGAGAGAATTTTAAAAGCTTCAACAGAATTTCAACAATTTTGAGAGGGATTTGAAAAGTTTCAATGGGAATGGGAAGAATTGGGACAAAAATTGGAAAATATTTAAGGGACTTTGAAAAAATTTCAACTGGAATTTTAGCAATTTTTTGACGTGAAATTGTAAACATGTGGACATGGATTTTGAAAATTCTAGAGAGAATTTTAAAAGCTTCAACAGAATTTCAACAATTTGGAGAGGGATTTGAAAAGTTTCAATGGGAATGTGAAGAATTGGGACAAAAATTGGAAAATTTTGAAGGGACTTTGAAAAAATTTCAACTGGAATTTTAGCAATTTTTTGACGTGAAATTGTAAACATGTGGCCATGGATTTTGAAAATTCTAGAGAGAATTTTAAAAGCTTCAACAGAATTTCAACAATTTTGAGAGGGATTTGAAAAGTTTCAATGGGAATGGGAAGAATTGGGACAAAAATTGGAAAATTTTTAAGGGACTTTGAAAAAATTTCAACTGGAATTTTAGCAATTTTTTGACGTGAAATTGTAAACATGTGGACATGGATTTTGAAACTTCTAGAGAGAATTTTAAAAGCTTCAACAGAATTTCAACAATTTTGAGAGGGATTTGAAAAGTTTCAATGGGAATGGGAAGAATTGGGACAAAAATTGGAAAATTTTTAAGGGACTTTGAAAAAATTTCAACTGGAATTTTAGCCATTATTTGACGTGAAATTGTAAACATGTGGACATGGATTTTGAAAATTCTAGAGAGAATTTTAAAAGCTTCAACAGAATTTCAACAATTTGGAGAGGGATTTGAAAAGTTTCAATGGGAATGGGAAGAATTGGGACAAAAATTGGAAAACTTTTAAGGGACTTTGAAAAAATTTCAACTGGAATTTTAGCAATTTTTTGACGTGAAATTGTAAACATGTGGACATGGATTTTGAAAATTCTAGAGAATTTTAAAAGCTTCAAGAGAATTTCAACAATTTTGAGAGGGATTTGAAAAGTTTCAATGGGAATGGGAAGAATTGGGACAAAAATTGGAAAATTTTTAAGGGACTTTGAAAAAATTTCAACTGGAATTTTAGCAATTTTGACGTGAAATTGTAAACATGTGGACATGGATTTTGAAAATTCTAGAGAGAATTTTAAAAGCTTCAACAGAATTTCAACAATTTGGAGAGGGATTTGAAAAGTTTCAATGGGAATAGGAAGAATTGGGACAAAAATTGGAAAATTTTTAAGGGACTTTGAAAAAATTTCAACTGGAATTTTAGCAATTTTTTGACGTGAAATTGTAAACATGTGGCCATGGATTTTGAAAATTCTAGAGAGAATTTTAAAAGCTTCAACAGAATTTCAACAATTTTGAGAGGGATTTGAAAAGTTTCAATGGGAATGGGAAGAATTGGGACAAAAATTGGAAAATTTTTAAGGGACTTTGAAAAAATTTCAACTGGAATTTTAGCAATTTTTTGACGTGAAATCGTAAACATGTGGACATGGATTTTGAAAATTCTAGAGAGAATTTTAAAAGCTTCAACAGAATTTCAACAATTTGGAGAGGGATTTGAAAAGTTTCAATGGGAATGGGAAGAATTGGGACAAAAATTGGAAAATTTTTAAGGGACTTTGAAAAAATTTCAACTGGAATTTTAGCAATTTGGACGTGAAATTGTAAACATGTGGACATGGATATTGAAACTTCTAGAGAGAATTTTAAAAGCTTCAACAGAATTTCAACAATTTTGAGAGGGATTTGAAAAGTTTCAATGGGAATGGGAAGAATTGGGACAAAAATTGGAAAATATTTAAGGGACTTTGAAAAAATTTCAACTGGAATTTTAGCAATTTTTTGACGTGAAATTGTAAACATGTGGACATGGATTTTGAAAATTCTAGAGAGAATTTTAAAAGCTTCAACAGAATTTCTACAATTTTGAGAGGGATTTGAAAAGTTTCAATGGGAATGGGAAGAATTGGGACAAAAATTGGAAAATTTTTAAGGGACTTTGAAAAAATTTCAACTGGAATTTTAGAAATTTTTTGACGTGAAATTGTAAACATGTGGACATGGATTTTGAAAATTCTAGAGAGAATTTTAAAAGCTTCAAGAGAATTTCAACAATTTTGAGAGGGATTTGAAAAGTTTCAATGGGAATGGGAAGAATTGGGACAAAAATTGGAAAAATTTTAAGGGACTTTGAAAAAAATTTCAACTGGAATTTTAGCAATTTGGACGTGAAATTGTAAACATGTGGACATGGATTTTGAAACTTCTAGAGAGAATTTTAAAAGCTTCAACAGAATTTCAACAATTTGGAGAGGGATTTGAAAAGTTTCAATGGGAATGGGAAGAATTGGGACAAAAATTGGAAAATTTTTAAGGGACTTTGAAAAAATTTCAACTGGAATTTTAGCCATTTTTTGACGTGAAATTGTAAACATGTGGACATGGATTTTGAAAATTCTAGAGAGAATTTTAAAAGCTTCAACAGAATTTCAACAATTTGGAGAGGGATTTGAAAAGTTTCAATGGGAATGGGAAGAATTGGGACAAAAACTGGAAAACTTTTAAGGGACTTTGAAAAATTTCAACTGGAATTTTAGCCATTTTTGGACGTGAAATTGTAAACATGTGGCCATGGATTTTGAAAATTCTAGAGAGAATTTTAAAAGCTTCAAGAGAATTTCAACAATTTTGAGAGGGATTTGAAAAGTTTCAATGGGAATGGGAAGAATTGGGACAAAAATTGGAAAATTTTTAAGGGACTTTGAAAAAATTTCAACTGGAATTTTAGCAATTTTGACGTGAAATTGTAAACATGTGGACATGGATTTTGAAAATTCTAGAGAGAATTTTAAAAGCTTCAACAGAATTTCAACAATTTGGAGAGGGATTTGAAAAGTTTCAATGGGAATAGGAAGAATTGGGACAAAAATTGGAAATTTTTAAGGGACTTTGAAAAAATTTCAACTGGAATTTTAGCCATTTTTTGACGTGAAATTGTAAACATGTGGACATGGATTTTGAAACTTCTAGAGAGAATTTTAAAAGCTTCAACAGAATTTCAACAATTTTGAGAGGGATTTGAAAAGTTTCAATGGGAATGGGAAGAATTGGGACAAAAATTGGAAAATTTTTAAGGGACTTTGAAAAAATTTCAACTGGAATTTTAGCAATTTTTTTTATGTGAAATTGTAAACATGTGGACATGGATTTTGAAAATTCTAGAGAGAATTTTAAAAGCTTCAACAGAATTTCAACAATTTGGAGAGGGATTTGAAAAGTTTCAATGGGAATGGGAAGAATTGGGACAAAAATGGGAAAATTTTTAAGGGACTTTGAAAAAATTTCAACTGGAATTTTAGCAATTTTTTGACGTGAAATTGTAAACATGTGGACATGGATTTTGAAAATTCTGGAGAGAATTTTAAAAGCTTCAAGAGAATTTCAACAATTTGGAGAGGGATTTGAAAAGTTTCAATGGGAATGGGAAGAATTGGGACAAAAATTGGAAAATTTTTAAGGGACTTTGAAAAAATTTCAACTGGAATTTTAGCAATTTTTGACGTGAAATCGTAAACATGTTGAAGTGGATTTTGAAACTTCTAGAGAGAATTTTAAAAGCTTCAACAGAATTTCAACAATTTTGAGAGGGATTTGAAAAGTTTCAATGGGAATGGGAAGAATTGGGACAAAAATTGGAAAATATTTAAGGGACTTTGAAAAAATTTCAACTGGAATTTTAGCAATTTTTTGACGTGAAATTGTAAACATGTGGCCATGGATTTTGAAAATTCTAGAGAGAATTTTAAAAGCTTCAACAGAATTTCAACAATTTGGAGAGGGATTTGAAAAGTTTCAATGGGAATGGGAAGAATTGGGACAAAAATTGGAAAATTTTTAAGGGACTTTGAAAAAATTTCAACTGGAATTTTAGCAATTTTTTGACGTGAAATTGTAAACATGTGGCCATGGATTTTGAAAATTCTAGAGAGAATTTTAAAAGCTTCAAGAGAATTTCAACAATTTTGAGAGGGATTTGAAAAGTTTCAATGGGAATGGGAAGAATTGGGACAAAAATTGGAAAATTTTTAAGGGACTTTGAAAAAATTTCAACTGGAATTTTAGCAATTTTTTTATGTGAAATTGTAAACATGTGGACATGGATTTTGAAAATTCTAGAGAGAATTTTAAAAGCTTCAACAGAATTTCAACAATTTTGAGAGGGATTTGAAAAGTTTCAATGGGAATGGGAAGAATTGGGACAAAAATTGGAAAATTTTTAAGGGACTTTGAAAAAATTTCAACTGGAATTTTAGCAATTTGGACGTGAAATTGTAAACATGTGGACATGGATATTGAAACTTCTAGAGAGAATTTTAAAAGCTTCAACAGAATTTCAACAATTTTGAGAGGGATTTGAAAAGTTTCAATGGGAATGGGAAGAATTGGGACAAAAATTGGAAAATATTTAAGGGACTTTGAAAAAATTTCAACTGGAATTTTAGCAATTTTTTGACGTGAAATTGTAAACATGTGGACATGGATTTTGAAAATTCTAGAGAGAATTTTAAAAGCTTCAACAGAATTTCTACAATTTTGAGAGGGATTTGAAAAGTTTCAATGGGAATGGGAAGAATTGGGACAAAAATTGGAAAATTTTTAAGGGACTTTGAAAAAATTTCAACTGGAATTTTAGAAATTTTTTGACGTGAAATTGTAAACATGTGGACATGGATTTTGAAAATTCTAGAGAGAATTTTAAAAGCTTCAAGAGAATTTCAACAATTTTGAGAGGGATTTGAAAAGTTTCAATGGGAATGGGAAGAATTGGGACAAAAATTGGAAAAATTTTAAGGGACTTTGAAAAAATTTCAACTGGAATTTTAGCAATTTGGACGTGAAATTGTAAACATGTGGACATGGATTTTGAAACTTCTAGAGAGAATTTTAAAAAGCTTCAACAGAATTTCAACAATTTGGAGAGGGATTTGAAAGTTTCAATGGGAATGGGAAGAATTGGGACAAAAATTGGAAAATTTTTAAGGGACTTTGAAAAAATTTCAACTGGAATTTTAGCCATTTTTTGACGTGAAATTGTAAACATGTGGACATGGATTTTGAAAATTCTAGAGAGAATTTTAAAAGCTTCAACAGAATTTCAACAATTTGGAGAGGGATTTGAAAAGTTTCAATGGGAATGGGAAGAATTGGGACAAAAACTGGAAAACTTTTAAGGGACTTTGAAAAAATTTCAACTGGAATTTTAGCAATTTTTTGACGTGAAATTGTAAACATGTGGACATGGATTTTGAAAATTCTAGAGAATTTTAAAAGCTTCAAGAGAATTTCAACAATTTTGAGAGGGATTTGAAAAGTTTCAATGGGAATGGGAAGAATTGGGACAAAAATTGGAAAATTTTTAAGGGACTTTGAAAAATTTCAACTGGAATTTTAGCAATTTTGACGTGAAATTGTAAACATGTGGACATGGATTTTGAAAATTCTAGAGAGAATTTTAAAAGCTTCAACAGAATTTCAACAATTTGGAGAGGGATTTGAAAAGTTTCAATGGGAATAGGAAGAATTGGGACAAAAATTGGAAAATTTTTAAGGGACTTTGAAAAAATTTCAACTGGAATTTTAGCAATTTTTTGACGTGAAATTGTAAACATGTGGACATGGATTTTGAAACTTCTAGAGAGAATTTTAAAAGCTTCAACAGAATTTCAACAATTTTGAGAGGGATTTGAAAAGTTTCAATGGGAATGGGAAGAATTGGGACAAAAATTGGAAAATTTTTAAGGGACTTTGAAAAAATTTCAACTGGAATTTTAGCAATTTTTTTTATGTGAAATTGTAAACATGTGGACATGGATTTTGAAAATTCTAGAGAGAATTTTAAAAGCTTCAACAGAATTTCAACAATTTGGAGAGGGATTTGAAAAGTTTCAATGGGAATGGGAAGAATTCGGACAAAAATTGGAAAATTTTTAAGGGACTTTGAAAAAATTTCAACTGGAATTTTAGCAATTTTTTGACGTGAAATTGTAAACATGTGGCCATGGATTTTGAAAATTCTAGAGAGAATTTTAAAAGCTTCAACAGAATTTCAACAATTTTGAGAGGGATTTGAAAAGTTTCAATGGGAATGGGAAGAATTGGGACAAAAATTGGAAAATTTTTAAGGGACTTTGAAAAAATTTCAACTGGAATTTTAGCAATTTTTTGACGTGAAATTGTAAACATGTGGACATGGATTTTGAAACTTCTAGAGAGAATTTTAAAAGCTTCAACAGAATTTCAACAATTTTGAGAGGGATTTGAAAAGTTTCAATGGGAATGGGAAGAATTGGGACAAAAATTGGAAAATTTTTAAGGGACTTTGAAAAAATTTCAACTGGAATTTTAGCCATTATTTGACGTGAAATTGTAAACATGTGGACATGGATTTTGAAAATTCTAGAGAGAATTTTAAAAGCTTCAACAGAATTTCAACAATTGGAGAGGGATTTGAAAAGTTTCAATGGAATGGGAAGAATTGGGACAAAAATTGGAAAACTTTTAAGGGACTTTGAAAAAATTTCAACTGGAATTTTAGCAATTTTTTGACGTGAAATTGTAAACATGTGGACATGGATTTTGAAAATTCTAGAGAATTTTAAAAGCTTCAAGAGAATTTCAACAATTTTGAGAGGGATTTGAAAAGTTTCAATGGGAATGGGAAGAATTGGGACAAAAATTGGAAAATTTTTAAGGGACTTTGAAAAAATTTCAACTGGAATTTTAGCAATTTTGACGTGAAATTGTAAACATGTGGACATGGATTTTGAAAATTCTAGAGAGAATTTTAAAAGCTTCAACAGAATTTCAACAATTTGGAGAGGGATTTGAAAAGTTTCAATGGGAATGGGAAGAATTGGGACAAAAATTGGAAAATTTTTAAGGGACTTTGAAAAAATTTCAACTGGAATTTTAGCAATTTTTTGACGTGAAATTGTAAACATGTGGCCATGGATTTTGAAAATTCTAGAGAGAATTTTAAAAGCTTCAACAGAATTTCAACAATTTTGAGAGGGATTTGAAAAGTTTCAATGGGAATGGGAAGAATTGGGACAAAAATTGGAAAATTTTTAAGGGACTTTGAAAAAATTTCAACTGGAATTTTAGCAATTTTTTGACGTGAAATCGTAAACATGTGGACATGGATTTTGAAAATTCTAGAGAGAATTTTAAAAGCTTCAACAGAATTTCAACAATTTTGAGAGGGATTTGAAAAGTTTCAATGGGAATGGGAAGAATTGGGACAAAAATTGGAAAATTTTTAAGGGACTTTGAAAAAATTTCAACTGGAATTTTAGCAATTTGGACGTGAAATTGTAAACATGTGGACATGGATATTGAAACTTCTAGAGAGAATTTTAAAAGCTTCAACAGAATTTCAACAATTTTGAGAGGGATTTGAAAAGTTTCAATGGGAATGGGAAGAATTGGGACAAAATTGGAAAATATTTAAGGGACTTTGAAAAAATTTCAACTGGAATTTTAGCAATTTTTTGACGTGAAATTGTAAACATGTGGACATGGATTTTGAAAATTCTAGAGAGAATTTTAAAAGCTTCAACAGAATTTCTACAATTTTGAGAGGGATTTGAAAAGTTTCAATGGGAATGGGAAGAATTGGGACAAAAATTGGAAAATTTTTAAGGGACTTTGAAAAAATTTCAACTGGAATTTTAGAAATTTTTTGACGTGAAATTGTAAACATGTGGACATGGATTTTGAAAATTCTAGAGAGAATTTTAAAAGCTTCAAGAGAATTTCAACAATTTTGAGAGGGATTTGAAAAGTTTCAATGGGAATGGGAAGAATTGGGACAAAAATTGGAAAAATTTTAAGGGACTTTGAAAAAATTTCAACTGGAATTTTAGCAATTTGGACGTGAAATTGTAAACATGTGGACATGGATTTTGAAACTTCTAGAGAGAATTTTAAAAGCTTCAACAGAATTTCAACAATTTGGAGAGGGATTTGAAAAGTTTCAATGGGAATGGGAAGAATTGGGACAAAAATTGGAAAATTTTTAAGGGACTTTTGAAAAAATTTCAACTGGAATTTTAGCCATTTTTTGACGTGAAATTGTAAACATGTGGACATGGATTTTGAAAATTCTAGAGAGAATTTTAAAAGCTTCAACAGAATTTCAACAATTTGGAGAGGGATTTGAAAAGTTTCAATGGGAATGGGAAGAATTGGGACAAAAACTGGAAAACTTTTAAGGGACTTTGAAAAAATTTCAACTGGAATTTTAGCAATTTTTTGACGTGAAATTGTAAACATGTGGACATGGATTTTGAAAATTCTAGAGAATTTTAAAAGCTTCAAGAGAATTTCAACAATTTTGAGAGGGATTTGAAAAGTTTCAATGGGAATGGGAAGAATTGGGACAAAAATTGGAAAATTTTTAAGGGACTTTGAAAAAATTTCAACTGGAATTTTAGCAATTTTGACGTGAAATTGTAAACATGTGGACATGGATTTTGAAAATTCTAGAGAGAATTTTAAAAGCTTCAACAGAATTTCAACAATTTGGAGAGGGATTTGAAAAGTTTCAATGGGAATAGGAAGAATTGGGACAAAAATTGGAAAATTTTTAAGGGACTTTGAAAAAATTTCAACTGGAATTTTAGCAATTTTTTGACGTGAAATTGTAAACATGTGGACATGGATTTTGAAACTTCTAGAGAGAATTTTAAAGCTTCAACAGAATTTCAACAATTTTGAGAGGGATTTGAAAAGTTTCAATGGGAATGGGAAGAATTGGGACAAAAATTGGAAAATTTTTAAGGGACTTTGAAAAAATTTCAACTGGAATTTTAGCAATTTTTTTTATGTGAAATTGTAAACATGTGGACATGGATTTTGAAAATTCTAGAGAGAATTTTAAAAGCTTCAACAGAATTTCAACAATTTGGAGAGGGATTTGAAAAGTTTCAATGGGAATGGGAAGAATTGGGACAAAAATGGGAAAATTTTTAAGGGACTTTGAAAAAATTTCAACTGGAATTTTAGCAATTTTTTGACGTGAAATTGTAAACATGTGGACATGGATTTTGAAAAATTCTGGAGAGAATTTTAAAAGCTTCAAGAGAATTTCAACAATTTGGAGAGGGATTTGAAAAGTTTCAATGGGAATGGGAAGAATTGGGACAAAATTGGAAAATTTTAAGGGACTTTGAAAAAATTTCAACTGGAATTTTAGCAATTTTTGACGTGAAATCGTAAACATGTTGAAGTGGATTTTGAAACTTCTAGAGAGAATTTTAAAAGCTTCAACAGAATTTCAACAATTTTGAGAGGGATTTGAAAAGTTTCAATGGGAATGGGAAGAATTGGGACAAAAATTGGAAAATATTTAAGGGACTTTGAAAAAATTTCAACTGGAATTTTAGCAATTTTTTGACGTGAAATTGTAAACATGTGGCCATGGATTTTGAAAATTCTAGAGAGAATTTTAAAAGCTTCAACAGAATTTCAACAATTTGGAGAGGGATTTGAAAAGTTTCAATGGGAATGGGAAGAATTGGGACAAAAATTGGAAAATTTTTAAGGGACTTTGAAAAAATTTCAACTGGAATTTTAGCAATTTTTTGACGTGAAATTGTAAACATGTGGCCATGGATTTTGAAAATTCTAGAGAGAATTTTAAAAGCTTCAAGAGAATTTCAACAATTTTGAGAGGGATTTGAAAAGTTTCAATGGGAATGGGAAGAATTGGGACAAAAATTGGAAAATTTTTAAGGGACTTTGAAAAATTTCAACTGGAATTTTAGCAATTTTTTTATGTGAAATTGTAAACATGTGGACATGGATTTTGAAAATTCTAGAGAGAATTT
>NW_028115315.1:0-24643 GCF_964273445.1 Streptopelia decaocto | reverse complement strand
ACAATTTGGAGAGGGATTTGAAAAGTTTCAATGGGAATGGGAAGAATTGGGACAAAAATTGGAAAATTTTTAAGGGACTTGGAAAAAATTTCAACTGGAATTTTAGCCATTTTTTATGTGAAATTGTAAACATGTGGACATGGATTTTGAAAATTCTAGAGAGATTTTTAAAAGCTTCAAGAGAATTTCAACAATTTTGAGAGGGATTTGAAAAGTTTCAATGGGAATGGGAAGAATTGGGACAAAAATGGGAAAATTTTGAAGGGACTTTGAAAAAATTTCAACTGGAATTTTAGCCATTTTTGACGTGAAATTGTAAACATGTGGACATGGATTTTGAAAATTCTAGAGAGAATTTTAAAAGCTTCAACAGAATTTCAACAATGTTGAGAGGGATTTGAAAAGTTTCAATGGGAATGGGAAGAATTGGGACAAAAATTGGAAAATTTTTAAGGGACTTTGAAAACATTTCAACTGGAATTTTAGCCATTTTTTGACGTGAAATTGTAAACACGTGGACATGGATTTTGAAAATTCTAGAGAGAATTTTAAAAGCTTCAAGAGAATTTCAACAATTTGGAGAGGGATTTGAAAAGTTTCAATGGGAATGGGAAGAATTGGGACAAAAATTGGAAAATTTTTAAGGGACTTTGAAAAAATTTCAACTGGAATTTTAGCCATTTTTTGACGTGAAATTGTAAACATGTGGACATGGATTTTGAAAATTCTAGAGAGAATTTTAAAAGCTTCAACAGAATTTCAACAATTTTGAGAGGGATTTGAAAAGTTTCAATGGGAATGGGAAGAATTGGGACAAAAATTGGAAAATTTTTCAGGGACTTTGAAAAAATTTCAACTGGAATTTTAGCCATTTTTTGACGTGAAATTGTAAACATGTGGACATGGATTTTGAAAATTCTAGAGAGAATTTTAAAAGCTTCAAGAGAATTTCAACAATTTTGAGAGGGATTTGAAAAGTTTCAATGGGAATGGGAAGAATTGGGACAAAAATTGGAAAATTTTTCAGGGACTTTGAAAAAATTTCAACTGGAATTTTAGCCATTTTTTGACGTGAAATTGTAAACATGTGGACATGGATTTTGAAAATTCTAGAGAGAATTCTAAAAGCTTCAAGAGAATTTCAAGAATTTTGAGAGGGATTTGAAAAGTTTCAATGGGAATGGGAAGAATTGGGACAAAAATTGGAAAATTTTTAAGGGACTTTGAAAAAATTTCAACTGGAATTTTAGCCATTTTTTGACGTGAAATTGTAAACATGTGGACATGGATTTTGAAAATTCTAGAGAGAATTCTAAAAGCTTCAACAGAATTTCAACAATTTTGAGAGGGATTTGAAAAGTTTCAATGGGAATGGGAAGATTTGGGACAAAAATTGGAAAATTTTTAAGGGACTTGGAAAAAATTTCAACTGGAATTTTAGCCATTTTTTGACGTGAAATTGTAAACATGTGGACATGGATTTTGAAAATTCTAGAGAGATTTTTAAAAGCTTCAAGAGAATTTCAAAAATTTTGAGAGGGATTTGAAAAGTTTCAATGGGAATGGGAAGAATTGGGACAAAAATTGGAAAATTTTTAAGGGACTTGGAAAAAATTTCAACTGGAATTTTAGCCATTTTTTGACGTGAAATTGTAAACATGTGGACATGGATTTTGAAAATTCTAGAGAGAATTCTAAAAGCTTCAAGAGAATTTCAAGAATTTTGAGAGGGATTTGAAAAGTTTCAATGGGAATGGGAAGAATTGGGACAAAAATTGGAAAATTTTTAAGGGACTTTGAAAAAATTTCAACTGGAATTTTAGCCATTTTTATGTGAAATTGTAAACATCTGGACATGGATTTTGAAAATTCTAGAGAGAATTTTAAAAGCTTCAACAGAATTTCAACAATTTTGAGAGGGATTTGAAAAGTTTCAATGGGAATGGGAAGAATTGGGACAAAAATTGGAAAATTTTTAAGGGACTTTGAAAAAATTTCAACTGGAATTTTAGCAATTTTTTGACGTGAAATTGTAAACATGTGGACATGGATTTTGAAAATTCTAGAGAGAATTTTAAAAGCTTCAAGAGAATTTCAACAATTTTGAGAGGGATTTGAAAAGTTTCAATGGGAATGGGAAGAATTGGGACAAAAATTGGAAAATTTTTAAGGGACTTGGAAAAAATTTCAACTGGAATTTTAGCCATTTTTTTACGTGAAATTGTAAACACGTGGACATGGATTTTGAAAATTCTAGAGAGAATTTTAAAAGCTTCAACAGAATTTCAACAATTTTGAGAGGGATTTGAAAAGTTTCAATGGGAATGGGAAGAATTGGGACAAAAATTGGAAAATTTTTAAGGGACTTTGAAAAAATTTCAACTGGAATTTTAGCCATTTTTTGACGTGAAATTGTAAACATGTGGACATGGATTTTGAAAATTCTAGAGAGAATTTTAAAAGCTTCAAGAGAATTTCAACAATTTTGAGAGGGATTTGAAAAGTTTCAATGGGAATGGGAAGAATTGGGACAAAAATTGGAAAATTTTTAAGGGACTTGGAAAAAATTTCAACTGGAATTTTAGCCATTTTTTGACGTGAAATTGTAAACATGTGGACATGGATTTTGAAAATTCTAGAGAGAATTCTAAAAGCTTCAAGAGAATTTCAAGAATTTTGAGAGGGATTTGAAAAGTTTCAATGGGAATGGGAAGAATTGGGACAAAAATTGGAAAATTTTTAAGGGACTTTGAAAAAATTTCAACTGGAATTTTAGCCATTTTTTATGTGAAATTGTAAACATGTGGACATGGATTTTGAAAATTCTAGAGAGAATTTTAAAAGCTTCAACAGAATTTCAACAATTTTGAGAGGGATTTGAAAAGTTTCAATGGGAATGGGAAGAATTGGGACAAAAATTGGAAAATTTTTAAGGGACTTTGAAAAAATTTCAACTGGAATTTTAGCAATTTTTTTACGTGAAATTGTAAACATGTGGACATGGATTTTGAAAATTCTAGAGAGAATTTTAAAAGCTTCAACAGAATTTCAACAATTTTGAGAGGGATTTGAAAAGTTTCAATGGGAATGGGAAGAATTGGGACAAAAATTGGAAAATTTTTAAGGGACTTGGAAAAAATTTCAACTGGAATTTTAGCCATTTTTTTACGTGAAATTGTAAACACGTGGACATGGATTTTGAAAATTCTAGAGAGAATTTTAAAAGCTTCAACAGAATTTCAACAATTTTGAGAGGGATTTGAAAAGTTTCAATGGGAATGGGAAGAATTGGGACAAAAATTGGAAAATTTTTCAGGGACTTTGAAAAAATTTCAACTGGAATTTTAGCCATTTTTTGACGTGAAATTGTAAACATGTGGACATGGATTTTGAAAATTCTAGAGAGAATTCTAAAAGCTTCAACAGAATTTCAACAATTTTGAGAGGGATTTGAAAAGTTTCAATGGGAATGGGAAGAATTGGGACAAAAATTGGAAAATTTTTAAGGGACTTGGAAAAAATTTCAACTGGAATTTTAGCCATTTTTTTACGTGAAATTGTAAACATGTGGACATGGATTTTGAAAATTCTAGAGAGAATTTTAAAAGCTTCAACAGAATTTCAACAATTCTGAGAGGGATTTGAAAAGTTTCAATGGGAATGGGAAGAATTGGGACAAAAATTGGAAAATTTTTCAGGGACTTTGAAAAAATTTCAACTGGAATTTTAGCCATTTTTTGACGTGAAATTGTAAACATGTGGACATGGATTTTGAAAATTCTAGAGAGAATTCTAAAAGCTTCAAGAGAATTTCAAGAATTTTGAGAGGGATTTGAAAAGTTTCAATGGGAATGGGAAGAATTGGGACAAAAATTGGAAAATTTTTAAGGGACTTTGAAAAAATTTCAACTGGAATTTTAGCCATTTTTTGACGTGAAATTGTAAACATGTGGACATGGATTTTGAAAATTCTAGAGAGAATTCTAAAAGCTTCAACAGAATTTCAACAATTTTGAGAGGGATTTGAAAAGTTTCAATGGGAATGGGAAGATTTGGGACAAAAATTGGAAAATTTTTAAGGGACTTGGAAAAAATTTCAACTGGAATTTTAGCCATTTTTTGACGTGAAATTGTAAACATGTGGACATGGATTTTGAAAATTCTAGAGAGATTTTTAAAAGCTTCAAGAGAATTTCAAAAATTTTGAGAGGGATTTGAAAAGTTTCAATGGGAATGGGAAGAATTGGGACAAAAATTGGAAAATTTTTAAGGGACTTGGAAAAAATTTCAACTGGAATTTTAGCCATTTTTTGACGTGAAATTGTAAACATGTGGACATGGATTTTGAAAATTCTAGAGAGAATTCTAAAAGCTTCAAGAGAATTTCAAGAATTTTGAGAGGGATTTGAAAAGTTTCAATGGGAATGGGAAGAATTGGGACAAAAATTGGAAAATTTTTAAGGGACTTTGAAAAAATTTCAACTGGAATTTTAGCCATTTTTTATGTGAAATTGTAAACATCTGGACATGGATTTTGAAAATTCTAGAGAGAATTTTAAAAGCTTCAACAGAATTTCAACAATTTTGAGAGGGATTTGAAAAGTTTCAATGGGAATGGGAAGAATTGGGACAAAAATTGGAAAATTTTTAAGGGACTTTGAAAAAATTTCAACTGGAATTTTAGCAATTTTTTGACGTGAAATTGTAAACATGTGGACATGGATTTTGAAAATTCTAGAGAGAATTTTAAAAGCTTCAAGAGAATTTCAACAATTTTGAGAGGGATTTGAAAAGTTTCAATGGGAATGGGAAGAATTGGGACAAAAATTGGAAAATTTTTAAGGGACTTGGAAAAAATTTCAACTGGAATTTTAGCCATTTTTTTACGTGAAATTGTAAACACGTGGACATGGATTTTGAAAATTCTAGAGAGAATTTTAAAAGCTTCAACAGAATTTCAACAATTTTGAGAGGGATTTGAAAAGTTTCAATGGGAATGGGAAGAATTGGGACAAAAATTGGAAAATTTTTAAGGGACTTTGAAAAAATTTCAACTGGAATTTTAGCCATTTTTTGACGTGAAATTGTAAACATGTGGACATGGATTTTGAAAATTCTAGAGAGAATTTTAAAAGCTTCAAGAGAATTTCAACAATTTTGAGAGGGATTTGAAAAGTTTCAATGGGAATGGGAAGAATTGGGACAAAAATTGGAAAATTTTTAAGGGACTTGGAAAAAATTTCAACTGGAATTTTAGCCATTTTTTGACGTGAAATTGTAAACATGTGGACATGGATTTTGAAAATTCTAGAGAGAATTCTAAAAGCTTCAAGAGAATTTCAAGAATTTTGAGAGGGATTTGAAAAGTTTCAATGGGAATGGGAAGAATTGGGACAAAAATTGGAAAATTTTTAAGGGACTTTGAAAAAATTTCAACTGGAATTTTAGCCATTTTTTATGTGAAATTGTAAACATGTGGACATGGATTTTGAAAATTCTAGAGAGAATTTTAAAAGCTTCAACAGAATTTCAACAATTTTGAGAGGGATTTGAAAAGTTTCAATGGGAATGGGAAGAATTGGGACAAAAATTGGAAAATTTTTAAGGGACTTTGAAAAAATTTCAACTGGAATTTTAGCAATTTTTTTACGTGAAATTGTAAACATGTGGACATGGATTTTGAAAATTCTAGAGAGAATTTTAAAAGCTTCAACAGAATTTCAACAATTTTGAGAGGGATTTGAAAAGTTTCAATGGGAATGGGAAGAATTGGGACAAAAATTGGAAAATTTTTAAGGGACTTGGAAAAAATTTCAACTGGAATTTTAGCCATTTTTTTACGTGAAATTGTAAACACGTGGACATGGATTTTGAAAATTCTAGAGAGAATTTTAAAAGCTTCAACAGAATTTCAACAATTTTGAGAGGGATTTGAAAAGTTTCAATGGGAATGGGAAGAATTGGGACAAAAATTGGAAAATTTTTCAGGGACTTTGAAAAAATTTCAACTGGAATTTTAGCCATTTTTTGACGTGAAATTGTAAACATGTGGACATGGATTTTGAAAATTCTAGAGAGAATTCTAAAAGCTTCAACAGAATTTCAACAATTTTGAGAGGGATTTGAAAAGTTTCAATGGGAATGGGAAGAATTGGGACAAAAATTGGAAAATTTTTAAGGGACTTGGAAAAAATTTCAACTGGAATTTTAGCCATTTTTTTACGTGAAATTGTAAACATGTGGACATGGATTTTGAAAATTCTAGAGAGAATTTTAAAAGCTTCAACAGAATTTCAACAATTCTGAGAGGGATTTGAAAAGTTTCAATGGGAATGGGAAGAATTGGGACAAAAATTGGAAAATTTTTAAGGGACTTTGAAAAAATTTCAACTGGAATTTTAGCCATTTTTTTACGTGAAATTGTAAACATGTGGACATGGATTTTGAAAATTCTAGAGAGAATTCTAAAAGCTTCAAGAGAATTTCAACAATTTTGAGAGGGATTTGAAAAGTTTCAATGGGAATGGGAAGAATTGGGACAAAAATGGGAAAATTTTTAAGGGACTTTGAAAAAATTTCAACTGGAATTTTAGCCATTTTTTATGTGAAATTGTAAACATGTGGACATGGATTTTGAAAATTCTAGAGAGAATTTTAAAAGCTTCAACAGAATTTCAACAATTTTGAGAGGGATTTGAAAAGTTTCAATGGGAATGGGAAGAATTGGGACAAAAATTGGAAAATTTTTAAGGGACTTTGAAAAAATTTCAACTGGAATTTTAGCAATTTTTTTACGTGAAATTGTAAACATGTGGACATGGATTTTGAAAATTCTAGAGAGAATTTTAAAAGCTTCAAGAGAATTTCAACAATTTTGAGAGGGATTTGAAAAGTTTCAATGGGAATGGGAAGAATTGGGACAAAAATTGGAAAATTTTTAAGGGACTTGGAAAAAATTTCAACTGGAATTTTAGCCATTTTTTTACGTGAAATTGTAAACACGTGGACATGGATTTTGAAAATTCTAGAGAGAATTTTAAAAGCTTCAACAGAATTTCAACAATTTTGAGAGGGATTTGAAAAGTTTCAATGGGAATGGGAAGAATTGGGACAAAAATTGGAAAATTTTTAAGGGACTTTGAAAAAATTTCAACTGGAATTTTAGCCATTTTTTGACGTGAAATTGTAAACATGTGGACATGGATTTTGAAAATTCTAGAGAGAATTCTAAAAGCTTCAACAGAATTTCAACAATTTTGAGAGGGATTTGAAAAGTTTCAATGGGAATGGGAAGAATTGGGACAAAAATTGGAAAATTTTTAAGGGACTTGGAAAAAATTTCAACTGGAATTTTAGCCATTTTTTGACGTGAAATTGTAAACATGTGGACATGGATTTTGAAAATTCTAGAGAGATTTTTAAAAGCTTCAAGAGAATTTCAACAATTTGGAGAGGGATTTGAAAAGTTTCAATGGGAATGGGAAGATTTGGGACAAAAATTGGAAAATTTTTAAGGGACTTGGAAAAAATTTCAACTGGAATTTTAGCCATTTTTTTACGTGAAATTGTAAACATGTGGACATGGATTTTGAAAATTCTAGAGAGAATTTTAAAAGCTTCAACAGAATTTCAACAATTTTGAGAGGGATTTGAAAAGTTTCAATGGGAATGGGAAGAATTGGGACAAAAATTGGAAAATTTTGAAGGGACTTGGAAAAAATTTCAACTGGAATTTTAGCCATTTTTTGACGTGAAATTGTAAACATGTGGACATGGATTTTGAAAATTCTAGAGAGAATTTTAAAAGCTTCAACAGAATTTCTACAATTTTGAGAGGGATTTAAAAAGTTTCAATGGGAATGGGAAGAATTGGGACAAAAATTGGAAAATTTTTAAGGGACTTTGAAAAAATTTCAACTGGAATTTTAGCCATTTTTTATGTGAAATTGTAAACATGTGGACATGGATTTTGAAAATTCTAGAGAGAATTTTAAAAGCTTCAAGAGAATTTCAACAATTTTGAGAGGGATTTGAAAAGTTTCAATGGGAATGGGAAGAATTGGGACAAAAATTGGAAAATTTTTCAGGGACTTTGAAAAAATTTCAACTGGAATTTTAGCCATTTTTTGACGTGAAATTGTAAACATGTGGACATGGATTTTGAAAATTCTAGAGAGAATTTTAAAAGCTTCAAGAGAATTTCAACAATTTTGAGAGGGATTTGAAAAGTTTCAATGGGAATGGGAAGAATTGGGACAAAAATTGGAAAATTTTTCAGGGACTTTGAAAAAATTTCAACTGGAATTTTAGCCATTTTTTGACGTGAAATTGTAAACATGTGGACATGGATTTTGAAAATTCTAGAGAGAATTCTAAAAGCTTCAAGAGAATTTCAAGAATTTTGAGAGGGATTTGAAAAGTTTCAATGGGAATGGGAAGAATTGGGACAAAAATTGGAAAATTTTTAAGGGACTTTGAAAAAATTTCAACTGGAATTTTAGCCATTTTTTGACGTGAAATTGTAAACATGTGGACATGGATTTTGAAAATTCTAGAGAGAATTCTAAAAGCTTCAACAGAATTTCAACAATTTTGAGAGGGATTTGAAAAGTTTCAATGGGAATGGGAAGATTTGGGACAAAAATTGGAAAATTTTTAAGGGACTTGGAAAAAATTTCAACTGGAATTTTAGCCATTTTTTGACGTGAAATTGTAAACATGTGGACATGGATTTTGAAAATTCTAGAGAGATTTTTAAAAGCTTCAAGAGAATTTCAACAATTTTGAGAGGGATTTGAAAAGTTTCAATGGGAATGGGAAGAATTGGGACAAAAATTGGAAAATTTTTAAGGGACTTTGAAAAAATTTCAACTGGAATTTTAGCCATTTTTTTACGTGAAATTGTAAACATGTGGACATGGATTTTGAAAATTCTAGAGAGAATTCTAAAAGCTTCAACAGAATTTCAACAATTCTGAGAGGGATTTGAAAAGTTTCAATGGGAATGGGAAGAATTGGGACAAAAATTGGAAAATTTTTAAGGGACTTTGAAAAAATTTCAACTGGAATTTTAGCCATTTTTTATGTGAAATTGTAAACATGTGGACATAGATTTTGAAAATTCTAGAGAGAATTTTAAAAGCTTCAAGAGAATTTCAACAATTTTGAGAGGGATTTGAAAAGTTTCAATGGGAATGGGAAGATTTGGGACAAAAATTGGAAAATATTTCAGGGACTTTGAAAAAATTTCAACTGGAATTTTAGCCATTTTTTATGTGAAATTGTAAACATGTGGACATGGATTTTGAAAATTCTAGAGAGAATTTTAAAAGCCTCAAGAGAATTTCAACAATTTTGAGAGGGATTTGAAAAGTTTCAATGGGAATGGGAAGATTTGGGACAAAAATTGGAAAATTTTTAAGGGACTTGGAAAAAATTTCAACTGGAATTTTAGCAATTTTTTTACGTGAAATTGTAAACATGTGGACATGGATTTTGAAAATTCTAGAGAGAATTCTAAAAGCTTCAACAGAATTTCAACAATTCTGAGAGGGATTTGAAAAGTTTCAATGGGAATGGGAAGAATTGGGACAAAAATTGGAAAATTTTTAAGGGACTTTGAAAAAATTTCAACTGGAATTTTAGCCATTTTTTATGTGAAATTGTAAACATGTGGCCATGGATTTTGAAAATTCTAGAGAGAATTTTAAAAGCTTCAAGAGAATTTCAACAATTTTGAGAGGGATTTGAAAAGTTTCAATGGGAATGGGAAGAATTGGGACAAAAATTGGAAAATTTTTAAGGGACTTTGAAAAAATTTCAACTGGAATTTTAGCCATTTTTTTACGTGAAATTGTAAACATGTGGACATGGATTTTGAAAATTCTAGAGAGAATTCTAAAAGCTTCAACAGAATTTCAACAATTTTGAGAGGGATTTAAAAAGTTTCAATGGGAATGGGAAGAATTGGGACAAAAATTGGAAAATTTTTAAGGGACTTTGAAAAAATTTCAACTGGAATTTTAGCCATTTTTTTACGTGAAATTGTAAACATGTGGACATGGATTTTGAAAATTCTAGAGAGAATTTTAAAAGCTTCAACAGAATTTCAACAATTTTGAGAGGGATTTGAAAAGTTTCAATGGGAATGGGAAGAATTGGGACAAAAATTGGAAAATTTTTCAGGGACTTTGAAAAAATTTCAACTGGAATTTTAGCCATTTTTTGACGTGAAATTGTAAACATGTGGACATGGATTTTGAAAATTCTAGAGAGAATTCTAAAAGCTTCAAGAGAATTTCAAGAATTTTGAGAGGGATTTGAAAAGTTTCAATGGGAATGGGAAGAATTGGGACAAAAATTGGAAAATTTTTAAGGGACTTTGAAAAAATTTCAACTGGAATTTTAGCCATTTTTTGACGTGAAATTGTAAACATGTGGACATGGATTTTGAAAATTCTAGAGAGAATTCTAAAAGCTTCAACAGAATTTCAACAATTTTGAGAGGGATTTGAAAAGTTTCAATGGGAATGGGAAGATTTGGGACAAAAATTGGAAAATTTTTAAGGGACTTGGAAAAAATTTCAACTGGAATTTTAGCCATTTTTTGACGTGAAATTGTAAACATGTGGACATGGATTTTGAAAATTCTAGAGAGATTTTTAAAAGCTTCAACAGAATTTCAACAATTTTGAGAGGGATTTGAAAAGTTTCAATGGGAATGGGAAGAATTGGGACAAAAATTGGAAAATTTTTAAGGGACTTGGAAAAAATTTCAACTGGAATTTTAGCCATTTTTTGACGTGAAATTGTAAACATGTGGACATGGATTTTGAAAATTCTAGAGAGAATTCTAAAAGCTTCAACAGAATTTCAACAATTCTGAGAGGGATTTGAAAAGTTTCAATGGGAATGGGAAGAATTGGGACAAAAATTGGAAAATTTTTAAGGGACTTTGAAAAAATTTCAACTGGAATTTTAGCCATTTTTTATGTGAAATTGTAAACATGTGGACATGGATTTTGAAAATTCTAGAGAGAATTTTAAAAGCTTCAAGAGAATTTCAACAATTTTGAGAGGGATTTGAAAAGTTTCAATGGGAATGGGAAGAATTGGGACAAAAATTGGAAAATTTTTAAGGGACTTGGAAAAAATTTCAACTGGAATTTTAGCCATTTTTTGACGTGAAATTGTAAACATGTGGACATGGATTTTGAAAATTCTAGAGAGAATTCTAAAAGCTTCAACAGAATTTCAACAATTCTGAGAGGGATTTGAAAAGTTTCAATGGGAATGGGAAGAATTGGGACAAAAATTGGAAAATTTTTAAGGGACTTTGAAAAAATTTCAACTGGAATTTTAGCCATTTTTTATGTGAAATTGTAAACATGTGGACATGGATTTTGAAAATTCTAGAGAGAATTTTAAAAGCTTCAAGAGAATTTCAACAATTTTGAGAGGGATTTGAAAAGTTTCAATGGGAATGGGAAGAATTGGGACAAAAATTGGAAAATTTTTAAGGGACTTTGAAAAAATTTCAACTGGAATTTTAGCAATTTTTTTACGTGAAATTGTAAACATGTGGACATGGATTTTGAAAATTCTAGAGAGAATTTTAAAAGCTTCAAGAGAATTTCAAGAATTTTGAGAGGGATTTGAAAAGTTTCAATGGGAATGGGAAGAATTGGGACAAAAATTGGAAAATTTTGAAGGGACTTTGAAAAAATTTCAACTGGAATTTTAGCCATTTTTTGACGTGAAATTGTAAACATGTGGACATGGATTTTGAAAATTCTAGAGAGAATTTTAAAAGCTTCAAGAGAATTTCAACAATTTTGAGAGGGATTTGAAAAGTTTCAATGGGAATGGGAAGATTTGGGACAAAAATTGGAAAATTTTTAAGGGACTTTGAAAACATTTCAACTGGAATTTTAGCAATTTTTTGACGTGAAATTGTAAACATGTGGACATGGATTTTGAAAATTCTAGAGAGAATTCTAAAAGCTTCAACAGAATTTCAACAATTTTGAGAGGGATTTGAAAAGTTTCAATGGGAATGGGAAGAATTGGGACAAAAATTGGAAAATTTTTAAGGGACTTGGAAAAAATTTCAACTGGAATTTTAGCAATTTTTTTACATGAAATTGTAAACATGTGGACATGGATTTTGAAAATTCTAGAGAAAATTCTAAAAGCTTCAACAGAATTTCAACAATTCTGAGAGGGATTTGAAAAGTTTCAATGGGAATGGGAAGAATTGGGACAAAAATTGGAAAATTTTTAAGGGACTTTGAAAAAATTTCAACTGGAATTTTAGCCATTTTTTATGTGAAATTGTAAACATGTGGACATGGATTTTGAAAATTCTAGAGAGAATTTTAAAAGCTTCAAGAGAATTTCAACAATTTTGAGAGGGATTTGAAAAGTTTCAATGGGAATGGGAAGAATTGGGACAAAAATTGGAAAATTTTGAAGGGACTTTGAAAAAATTTCAACTGGAATTTTAGCCATTTTTTGACGTGAAATTGTAAACATGTGGACATGGATTTTGAAAATTCTAGAGAGAATTCTAAAAGCTTCAACAGAATTTCAACAATTTTGAGAGGGATTTGAAAAGTTTCAATGGGAATGGGAAGAATTGGGACAAAAATTGGAAAATTTTTAAGGGACTTGGAAAACATTTCAACTGGAATTTTAGCCATTTTTTTACGTGAAATTGTAAACATGTGGACATGGATTTTGAAAATTCTGGAGAGATTTTTAAAAGCTTCAACAGAATTTCAACAATTCTGAGAGGGATTTGAAAAGTTTCAATGGGAATGGGAAGAATTGGGACAAAAATTGGAAAATTTTTAAGGGACTTTGAAAAAATTTCAACTGGAATTTTAGCAATTTTTTATGTGAAATTGTAAACATGTGGACATGGATTTTGAAAATTCTAGAGAGAATTTTAAAAGCTTCAAGAGAATTTCAACAATTTGGAGAGGGATTTGAAAAGTTTCAATGGGAATGGGAAGAATTGGGACAAAAATTGGAAAATTTTTAAGGGACTTTGAAAAAATTTCAACTGGAATTTTAGCCATTTTTGACGTGAAATTGTAAACATGTGGACATGGATTTTGAAAATTCTAGAGAGAATTTTAAAAGCTTCAAGAGAATTTCAAGAATTTTGAGAGGGATTTGAAAAGTTTCAATGGGAATGGGAAGAATTGGGACAAAAATTGGAAAATTTTTAAGGGACTTTGAAAAAATTTCAACTGGAATTTTAGCCATTTTTTGACGTGAAATTGTAAACATGTGGACATGGATTTTGAAAATTCTAGAGAGAATTCTAAAAGCTTCAACAGAATTTCAACAATTCTGAGAGGGATTTGAAAAGTTTCAATGGGAATGGGAAGAATTGGGACAAAAATTGGAAAATTTTTAAGGGACTTTGAAAAAATTTCAACTGGAATTTTAGCCATTTTTTGACGTGAAATTGTAAACATGTGGACATGGATTTTGAAAATTCTAGAGAGAATTTTAAAAGCTTCAAGAGAATTTCAACAATTTTGAGAGGGATTTGAAAAGTTTCAATGGGAATGGGAAGATTTGGGACAAAAATTGGAAAATTTTTAAGGGACTTTGAAAACATTTCAACTGGAATTTTAGCAATTTTTTGACGTGAAATTGTAAACATGTGGACATGGATTTTGAAAATTCTAGAGAGAATTCTAAAAGCTTCAACAGAATTTCAACAATTTTGAGAGGGATTTGAAAAGTTTCAATGGGAATGGGAAGAATTGGGACAAAAATTGGAAAATTTTTAAGGGACTTGGAAAAAATTTCAACTGGAATTTTAGCAATTTTTTTACATGAAATTGTAAACATGTGGACATGGATTTTGAAAATTCTAGAGAAAATTCTAAAAGCTTCAACAGAATTTCAACAATTCTGAGAGGGATTTGAAAAGTTTCAATGGGAATGGGAAGAATTGGGACAAAAATTGGAAAATTTTTCAGGGACTTTGAAAAAATTTCAACTGGAATTTTAGCCATTTTTTATGTGAAATTGTAAACATGTGGACATGGATTTTGAAAATTCTAGAGAGAATTTTAAAAGCTTCAAGAGAATTTCAAGAATTTTGAGAGGGATTTGAAAAGTTTCAATGGGAATGGGAAGAATTGGGACAAAAATTGGAAAATTTTTAAGGGACTTTGAAAAAATTTCAACTGGAATTTTAGCCATTTTTTTACGTGAAATTGTAAACATGTGGACATGGATTTTGAAAATTCTAGAGAGAATTCTAAAAGCTTCAAGAGAATTTCAAGAATTTTGAGAGGGATTTGAAAAGTTTCAATGGGAATGGGAAGAATTGGGACAAAAATTGGAAAATTTTTAAGGGACTTTGAAAACATTTCAACTGGAATTTTAGCCATTTTTTGACGTGAAATTGTAAACATGTGGACATGGATTTTGAAAATTCTGGAGAGATTTTTAAAAGCTTCAACAGAATTTCAACAATTTTGAGAGGGATTTGAGAAGTTTCAATGGGAATGGGAAGAATTGGGACAAAAATTGGAAAATTTTTAAGGGACTTGGAAAAAATTTCAACTGGAATTTTAGCCATTTTTTGACGTGAAATTGTAAACATGTGGACATGGATTTTGAAAATTCTAGAGAGAATTCTAAAAGCTTCAACAGAATTTCAACAATTCTGAGAGGGATTTGAAAAGTTTCAATGGGAATGGGAAGAATTGGGACAAAAATTGGAAAATTTTTAAGGGACTTTGAAAAAAATTCAACTGGAATTTTAGCCATTTTTTATGTGAAATTGTAAACATGTGGACATGGATTTTGAAAATTCTAGAGAGAATTTTAAAAGCTTCAAGAGAATTTCAACAATTTGGAGAGGGATTTGAAAAGTTTCAATGGGAATGGGAAGAATTGGGACAAAAATTGGAAAATTTTTAAGGGACTTTGAAAAAATTTCAACTGGAATTTTAGCCATTTTTTATGTGAAATTGTAAACATGTGGACATGGATTTTGAAAATTCTAGAGAGAATTTTAAAAGCTTCAACAGAATTTCAACAATTTTGAGAGGGATTTGAAAAGTTTCAATGGGAATGGGAAGAATTGGGACAAAAATTGGAAAATTTTTAAGGGACTTGGAAAAAATTTCAACTGGAATTTTAGCCATTTTTTGACGTGAAATTGTAAACATGTGGACATGGATTTTGAAAATTCTAGAGAGAATTCTAAAAGCTTCAAGAGAATTTCAAGAATTTTGAGAGGGATTTGAAAAGTTTCAATGGGAATGGGAAGAATTGGGACAAAAATTGGAAAATTTTTAAGGGACTTTGAAAAAATTTCAACTGGAATTTTAGCCATTTTTTGACGTGAAATTGTAAACATGTGGACATGGATTTTGACAATTCTAGAGAGAATTCTAAAAGCTTCAACAGAATTTCAACAATTTTGAGAGGGATTTGAAAAGTTTCAATGGGAATGGGAAGATTTGGGACAAAAATTGGAAAATTTTTAAGGGACTTGGAAAAAATTTCAACTGGAATTTTAGCCATTTTTTTAGGTGAAATTGTAAACATGTGGACATGGATTTTGAAAATTCTAGAGAGATTTTTAAAAGCTTCAAGAGAATTTCAACAATTTTGAGAGGGATTTGAAAAGTTTCAATGGGAATGGGAAGATTTGGGACAAAAATTGGAAAATTTTTAAGGGACTTGGAAAAAATTTCAACTGGAATTTTAGCAATTTTTTTACGTGAAATTGTAAACATGTGGACATGGATTTTGAAAATTCTAGAGAGAATTTTAAAAGCTTCAACAGAATTTCAACAATTTTGAGAGGGATTTGAAAAGTTTCAATGGAAATGGGAAGAATTGGGACAAAAATTGGAAAATTTTTAAGGGACTTGGAAAAAATTTCAACTGGAATTTTAGCCATTTTTTATGTGAAATTGTAAACATGTGGACATGGATTTTGAAAATTCTAGAGAGATTTTTAAAAGCTTCAACAGAATTTCAACAATTTTGAGAGGGATTTGAAAAGTTTCAATGGGAATGGGAAGAATTGGGACAAAAATTGGAAAATTTTGAAGGGACTTTGAAAAAATTTCAACTGGAATTTTAGCCATTTTTTGACGTGAAATTGTAAACATGTGGACATGGATTTTGAAAATTCTAGAGAGAATTTTAAAAGCTTCAACAGAATTTCAACAATGTTGAGAGGGATTTGAAAAGTTTCAATGGGAATGGGAAGAATTGGGACAAAAATTGGAAAATTTTTAAGGGACTTTGAAAAAATTTCAACTGGAATTTTAGCCATTTTTTGACGTGAAATTGTAAACACGTGGACATGGATTTTGAAAATTCTAGAGAGAATTTTAAAAGCTTCAACAGAATTTCAACAATTTTGAGAGGGATTTGAAAAGTTTCAATGGGAATGGGAAGATTTGGGACAAAAATGGGAAAACTTTTAAGGGACTTTGCAAAAATTTCAACTGGAATTTTAGCCATTTTTTGACGTGAAATTGTAAACATGTGGACATGGATTTTGAAAATTCTAGAGAGAATTTTAAAAGCTTCAACAGAATTTCAACAATTCTGAGAGGGATTTGAAAAGTTTCAATGGGAATGGGAAGAATTGGGACAAAAATTGGAAAATTTTTAAGGGACTTTGAAAAAATTTCAACTGGAATTTTAGCCATTTTTTGACGTGAAATTGTAAACATGTGGACATGGATTTTGAAAATTCTAGAGAGAATTCTAAAAGCTTCAACAGAATTTCAACAATTTTGAGAGGGATTTAAAAAGTTTCAATGGGAATGGGAAGAATTGGGACAAAAATTGGAAAATTTTTAAGGGACTTTGAAAAAATTTCAACTGGAATTTTAGCCATTTTTTATGTGAAATTGTAAACATGTGGACATGGATTTTGAAAATTCTAGAGAGATTTTTAAAAGCTTCAACAGAATTTCAACAATTTTGAGAGGGATTTGAAAAGTTTCAATGGGAATGGGAAGAATTGGGACAAAAATTGGAAAATTTTTCAGGGACTTTGAAAAAATTTCAACTGGAATTTTAGCAATTTTTTTACGTGAAATTGTAAACACGTGGACATGGATTTTGAAAATTCTAGAGAGAATTCTAAAAGCTTCAAGAGAATTTCAACAATTTTGAGAGGGATTTGAAAAGTTTCAATGGGAATGGGAAGAATTGGGACAAAAATTGGAAAATTTTTAAGGGACTTTGAAAAAATTTCAACTGGAATTTTAGCCATTTTTTGACGTGAAATTGTAAACATGTGGACATGGATTTTGAAAATTCTAGAGAGAATTCTAAAAGCTTCAAGAGAATTTCAAGAATTTTGAGAGGGATTTGAAAAGTTTCAATGGGAATGGGAAGAATTGGGACAAAAATTGGAAAATTTTTAAGGGACTTTGAAAAAATTTCAACTGGAATTTTAGCCATTTTTTGACGTGAAATTGTAAACATGTGGACATGGATTTTGAAAATTCTAGAGAGAATTCTAAAAGCTTCAACAGAATTTCAACAATTTTGAGAGGGATTTGAAAAGTTTCAATGGGAATGGGAAGATTTGGGACAAAAATTGGAAAATTTTTAAGGGACTTGGAAAAAATTTCAACTGGAATTTTAGCCATTTTTTGACGTGAAATTGTAAACATGTGGACATGGATTTTGAAAATTCTAGAGAGAATTTTAAAAGCTTCAACAGAATTTCAACAATTTTGAGAGGGATTTGAAAAGTTTCAATGGGAATGGGAAGAATTGGGACAAAAATTGGAAAATTTTTAAGGGACTTTGAAAAAATTTCAACTGGAATTTTAGCAATTTTTTGACGTGAAATTGTAAACATGTGGACATGGATTTTGAAAATTCTAGAGAGAATTCTAAAAGCTTCAAGAGAATTTCAACAATTTTGAGAGGGATTTGAAAAGTTTCAATGGGAATGGGAAGAATTGGGACAAAAATTGGAAAATTTTTAAGGGACTTTGAAAAAATTTCAACTGGAATTTTAGCCATTTTTTATGTGAAATTGTAAACATGTGGACATGGATTTTGAAAATTCTAGAGAGAATTTTAAAAGCTTCAACAGAATTTCAACAATTTTGAGAGGGATTTGAAAAGTTTCAATGGGAATGGGAAGAATTGGGACAAAAATTGGAAAATTTTTAAGGGACTTTGAAAAAATTTCAACTGGAATTTTAGCAATTTTTTTACGTGAAATTGTAAACATGTGGACATGGATTTTGAAAATTCTAGAGAGAATTTTAAAAGCTTCAAGAGAATTTCAACAAATTTGAGAGGGATTTGAAAAGTTTCAATGGGAATGGGAAGAATTGGGACAAAAATTGGAAAATTTTTAAGGGACTTGGAAAAAATTTCAACTGGAATTTTAGCCATTTTTTTACGTGAAATTGTAAACACGTGGACATGGATTTTAAAAATTCTAGAGAGAATTTTAAAAGCTTCAACAGAATTTCAACAATTTTGAGAGGGATTTGAAAAGTTTCAATGGGAATGGGAAGAATTGGGACAAAAATTGGAAAATTTTGAAGGGACTTTGAAAAAATTTCAACTGGAATTTTAGCCATTTTTTGACGTGAAATTGTAAACATGTGGACATGGATTTTGAAAATTCTAGAGAGAATTCTAAAAGCTTCAAGAGAATTTCAACAATTTTGAGAGGGATTTGAAAAGTTTCAATGGGAATGGGAAGATTTGGGACAAAAATTGGAAAATTTTTAAGGGACTTGGAAAAAATTTCAACTGGAATTTTAGCCATTTTTTGACGTGAAATTGTAAACATGTGGACATGGATTTTGAAAATTCTAGAGAGATTTTTAAAAGCTTCAAGAGAATTTCAACAATTTTGAGAGGGATTTGAAAAGTTTCAATGGGAATGGGAAGATTTGGGACAAAAATTGGAAAATTTTTAAGGGACTTGGAAAAAATTTCAACTGGAATTTTAGCCATTTTTTTACGTGAAATTGTAAACATGTGGACATGGATTTTGAAAATTCTAGAGAGAATTTTAAAAGCTTCAACAGAATTTCAACAATTTTGAGAGGGATTTGAAAAGTTTCAATGGGAATGGGAAGAATTGGGACAAAAATTGGAAAATTTTTAAGGGACTTAGAAAAAATTTCAACTGGAATTTTAGCCATTTTTTGACGTGAAATTGTAAACATGTGGACATGGATTTTGAAAATTCTAGAGAGAATTCTAAAAGCTTCAAGAGAATTTCAAGAATTTTGAGAGGGATTTGAAAAGTTTCAATGGGAATGGGAAGAATTGGGACAAAAATTGGAAAATTTTTAAGGGACTTGGAAAAAATTTCAACTGGAATTTTAGCCATTTTTTGACGTGAAATTGTAAACATGTGGACATGGATTTTGAAAATTCTAGAGAGAATTCTAAAAGCTTCAACAGAATTTCAACAATTTTGAGAGGGATTTGAAAAGTTTCAATGGGAATGGGAAGATTTGGGACAAAAATTGGAAAATTTTTAAGGGACTTGGAAAAAATTTCAACTGGAATTTTAGCCATTTTTTATGTGAAATTGTAAACATGTGGACATGGATTTTGAAAATTCTAGAGAGAATTTTAAAAGCTTCAAGAGAATTTCAACAATTTTGAGAGGGATTTGAAAAGTTTCAATGGGAATGGGAAGAATTGGGACAAAAATTGGAAAATTTTTCAGGGACTTTGAAAAAATTTCAACTGGAATTTTAGCAATTTTTTTACGTGAAATTGTAAACACGTGGACATGGATTTTGAAAATTCTAGAGAGAATTCTAAAAGCTTCAAGAGAATTTCAACAATTTTGAGAGGGATTTGAAAAGTTTCAATGGGAATGGGAAGAATTGGGACAAAAATTGGAAAATTTTTAAGGGACTTTGAAAAAATTTCAACTGGAATTTTAGCCATTTTTTGACGTGAAATTGTAAACATGTGGACATGGATTTTGAAAATTCTAGAGAGAATTCTAAAAGCTTCAAGAGAATTTCAAGAATTTTGAGAGGGATTTGAAAAGTTTCAATGGGAATGGGAAGAATTGGGACAAAAATTGGAAAATTTTTAAGGGACTTTGAAAAAATTTCAACTGGAATTTTAGCCATTTTTTGACGTGAAATTGTAAACATGTGGACATGGATTTTGAAAATTCTAGAGAGAATTCTAAAAGCTTCAACAGAATTTCAACAATTTTGAGAGGGATTTGAAAAGTTTCAATGGGAATGGGAAGATTTGGGACAAAAATTGGAAAATTTTTAAGGGACTTGGAAAAAATTTCAACTGGAATTTTAGCCATTTTTTGACGTGAAATTGTAAACATGTGGACATGGATTTTGAAAATTCTAGAGAGAATTTTAAAAGCTTCAACAGAATTTCAACAATTTTGAGAGGGATTTGAAAAGTTTCAATGGGAATGGGAAGAATTGGGACAAAAATTGGAAAATTTTTAAGGGACTTTGAAAAAATTTCAACTGGAATTTTAGCCATTTTTTGACGTGAAATTGTAAACATGTGGACATGGATTTTGAAAATTCTAGAGAGAATTCTAAAAGCTTCAAGAGAATTTCAACAATTTTGAGAGGGATTTGAAAAGTTTCAATGGGAATGGGAAGAATTGGGACAAAAATTGGAAAATTTTTAAGGGACTTTGAAAAAATTTCAACTGGAATTTTAGCCATTTTTTATGTGAAATTGTAAACATGTGGACATGGATTTTGAAAATTCTAGAGAGAATTTTAAAAGCTTCAACAGAATTTCAACAATTTTGAGAGGGATTTGAAAAGTTTCAATGGGAATGGGAAGAATTGGGACAAAAATTGGAAAATTTTTAAGGGACTTTGAAAAAATTTCAACTGGAATTTTAGCAATTTTTTTACGTGAAATTGTAAACATGTGGACATGGATTTTGAAAATTCTAGAGAGAATTTTAAAAGCTTCAAGAGAATTTCAACAAATTTGAGAGGGATTTGAAAAGTTTCAATGGGAATGGGAAGAATTGGGACAAAAATTGGAAAATTTTTAAGGGACTTGGAAAAAATTTCAACTGGAATTTTAGCCATTTTTTTACGTGAAATTGTAAACACGTGGACATGGATTTTAAAAATTCTAGAGAGAATTTTAAAAGCTTCAACAGAATTTCAACAATTTTGAGAGGGATTTGAAAAGTTTCAATGGGAATGGGAAGAATTGGGACAAAAATTGGAAAATTTTGAAGGGACTTTGAAAAAATTTCAACTGGAATTTTAGCCATTTTTTGACGTGAAATTGTAAACATGTGGACATGGATTTTGAAAATTCTAGAGAGAATTCTAAAAGCTTCAAGAGAATTTCAACAATTTTGAGAGGGATTTGAAAAGTTTCAATGGGAATGGGAAGATTTGGGACAAAAATTGGAAAATTTTTAAGGGACTTGGAAAAAATTTCAACTGGAATTTTAGCCATTTTTTGACGTGAAATTGTAAACATGTGGACATGGATTTTGAAAATTCTAGAGAGATTTTTAAAAGCTTCAAGAGAATTTCAACAATTTTGAGAGGGATTTGAAAAGTTTCAATGGGAATGGGAAGATTTGGGACAAAAATTGGAAAATTTTTAAGGGACTTGGAAAAAATTTCAACTGGAATTTTAGCCATTTTTTTACGTGAAATTGTAAACATGTGGACATGGATTTTGAAAATTCTAGAGAGAATTTTAAAAGCTTCAACAGAATTTCAACAATTTTGAGAGGGATTTGAAAAGTTTCAATGGGAATGGGAAGAATTGGGACAAAAATTGGAAAATTTTTAAGGGACTTAGAAAAAATTTCAACTGGAATTTTAGCCATTTTTTGACGTGAAATTGTAAACATGTGGACATGGATTTTGAAAATTCTAGAGAGAATTCTAAAAGCTTCAAGAGAATTTCAAGAATTTTGAGAGGGATTTGAAAAGTTTCAATGGGAATGGGAAGAATTGGGACAAAAATTGGAAAATTTTTAAGGGACTTGGAAAAAATTTCAACTGGAATTTTAGCCATTTTTTGACGTGAAATTGTAAACATGTGGACATGGATTTTGAAAATTCTAGAGAGAATTCTAAAAGCTTCAACAGAATTTCAACAATTTTGAGAGGGATTTGAAAAGTTTCAATGGGAATGGGAAGATTTGGGACAAAAATTGGAAAATTTTTAAGGGACTTGGAAAAAATTTCAACTGGAATTTTAGCCATTTTTTATGTGAAATTGTAAACATGTGGACATGGATTTTGAAAATTCTAGAGAGAATTTTAAAAGCTTCAAGAGAATTTCAACAATTTTGAGAGGGATTTGAAAAGTTTCAATGGGAATGGGAAGATTTGGGACAAAAATTGGAAAATTTTTAAGGGACTTGGAAAAAATTTCAACTGGAATTTTAGCCATTTTTTTACGTGAAATTGTAAACATGTGGACATGGATTTTGAAAATTCTAGAGAGAATTCTAAAAGCTTCAACAGAATTTCAACAATTCTGAGAGGGATTTGAAAAGTTTCAATGGGAATGGGAAGAATTGGGACAAAAATTGGAAAATTTTTAAGGGACTTTGAAAAAATTTCAACTGGAATTTTAGCCATTTTTTATGTGAAATTGTAAACATGTGGCCATGGATTTTGAAAATTCTAGAGAGAATTTTAAAAGCTTCAAGAGAATTTCAACAATTTTGAGAGGGATTTGAAAAGTTTCAATGGGAATGGGAAGAATTGGGACAAAAATTGGAAAATTTTTAAGGGACTTTGAAAAAATTTCAACTGGAATTTTAGCCATTTTTTGACGTGAAATTGTAAACATGTGGACATGGATTTTGAAAATTCTAGAGAGAATTCTAAAAGCTTCAACAGAATTTCAACAATTTTGAGAGGGATTTAAAAAGTTTCAATGGGAATGGGAAGAATTGGGACAAAAATTGGAAAATTTTTAAGGGACTTGGAAAAAATTTCAACTGGAATTTTAGCCATTTTTTGACGTGAAATTGTAAACATGTGGACATGGATTTTGAAAATTCTAGAGAGAATTTTAAAAGCTTCAAGAGAATTTCAACAATTTTGAGAGGGATTTGAAAAGTTTCAATGGGAATGGGAAGAATTGGGACAAAAATTGGAAAATTTTTCAGGGACTTGGAAAAAATTTCAACTGGAATTTTAGCCATTTTTTGACGTGAAATTGTAAACATGTGGACATGGATTTTGAAAATTCTAGAGAGAATTCTAAAAGCCTCAAGAGAATTTCAAGAATTTTGAGAGGGATTTGAAAAGTTTCAATGGGAATGGGAAGAATTGGGACAAAAATTGGAAAATTTTTAAGGGACTTGGAAAAAATTTCAACTGGAATTTTAGCCATTTTTTGACGTGAAATTGTAAACATGTGGACATGGATTTTGAAAATTCTAGAGAGAATTCTAAAAGCTTCAACAGAATTTCAACAATTTTGAGAGGGATTTGAAAAGTTTCAATGGGAATGGGAAGAATTGGGACAAAAATTGGAAAATTTTTAAGGGACTTGGAAAAAATTTCAACTGGAATTTTAGCCATTTTTTGACGTGAAATTGTAAACATGTGGACATGGATTTTGAAAATTCTAGAGAGATTTTTAAAAGCTTCAAGAGAATTTCAACAATTTTGAGAGGGATTTGAAAAGTTTCAATGGGAATGGGAAGAATTGGGACAAAAATTGGAAAATTTTTAAGGGACTTGGAAAAAATTTCAACTGGAATTTTAGCCATTTTTTGACGTGAAATTGTAAACATGTGGACATGGATTTTGAAAATTCTAGAGAGAATTTAAAAAGCTTCAACAGAATTTCAACAATTTTGAGAGGGATTTGAAAAGTTTCAATGGGAATGGGAAGAATTGGGACAAAAATTGGAAAATTTTTAAGGGACTTTGAAAAAATTTCAACTGGAATTTTAGCAATTTTTTTACGTGAAATTGTAAACATGTGGACATGGATTTTGAAAATTCTAGAGAGAATTTTAAAAGCTTCAAGAGAATTTCAACAATTTTGAGAGGGATTTGAAAAGTTTCAATGGGAATGGGAAGAATTGGGACAAAAATTGGAAAATTTTTAAGGGACTTTGAAAAAATTTCAACTGGAATTTTAGCCATTTTTTGACGTGAAATTGTAAACACGTGGACATGGATTTTGAAAATTCTAGAGAGAATTTTAAAAGCTTCAACAGAATTTCAACAATTCTGAGAGGGATTTGAAAAGTTTCAATGGGAATGGGAAGAATTGGGACAAAAATTGGAAAATTTTTAAGGGACTTTGAAAAAATTTCAACTGGAATTTTAGCCATTTTTTATGTGAAATTGTAAACATGTGGACATGGATTTTGAAAATTCTAGAGAGAATTTTAAAAGCTTCAAGAGAATTTCAACAATTTGGAGAGGGATTTGAAAAGTTTCAATGGGAATGGGAAGAATTGGGACAAAAATTGGAAAATTTTTAAGGGACTTTGAAAAAATTTCAACTGGAATTTTAGCCATTTTTTATGTGAATTTGTAAACATGTGGACATGGATTTTGAAAATTCTAGAGAGAATTTTAAAAGCTTCAAGAGAATTTCAAGAATTTTGAGAGGGATTTGAAAAGTTTCAATG